>NW_025834956.1:219706-222856 GCF_002878395.1 Capsicum annuum
TGTAGTTTGTTGTTTTATTTTTTCTATTTCCTTTTTCCTATCTATTTCTTCATTTTCTCTTTCTATTCTTATTTCTTCATTCTAGTGGATTAGTAATCTACTCAGATGCTGTCACCTAATAAAAAAGACACATTATAACTATGACCTTTAACTTTGCCAGTACACAAGTAGGCCCTTTAACTATACAAAAACTGAACAAAAAAAATACTTCAATTCTAACTCCGACGCGCGTGGTCTTGAGTGTATACACACATTTTTACAAGTAGGGTTGGGGTATGTTTATGTATTATCCCTTTTAGTTATTTTAGTTAAATAACTTATAAATATAGCAACAGATGAATCATCTTTTCATTCTTTCTCAACGTGATCATCATCAACCCCACTTCAACAACAATCTACAAAATGAAGATTGTATTTCCAAAAACTAAAGAAAAAGGAAAGTGCCCAATGTCTGAATCATATGAATTGAAGCCTATTAATGTGCCTATATTTTCCAATTTAGAACAAGGAGGAACATCAGAAAATGAATTAAAAAATGAAGATTACTATGACTATAATCAAGATTTAGCAATCTTGAAGCCTATCTAACATTACCACTCCAATCATGGGGTGGTTCCATATCCTTCTTATTTAGAGAGATTTATTGATTATATCGAAACTTCAATTCCAAACTTCAAATGTCGAGGCCAAGCACTGGAAACTAAGATCATTACATTAGATCAACATTTCTTAACTCTTATGAATATGGCAGCACGTACGGGATATTTGTTAGGCAATAGTATAATTATTTTGACAGAATATTCTCTTTCCTCGAATAGAATTTTATTACTGATTGTGTAGTTATAACAATATATATTCTTTCGTAGAATAGAACTCTAACCTACAGTTGTTAGCTATAAGTATTTCATTATGTATTATTGAATTAGACAAGTTGCTATTCAAAAAATCTTAGTTTCTCTTGTTTCTCTGTCATGGTATCAAGGGCCACAATCTAAATTTTTTTTCTTTTTCCGTGCTTTCTATATTCTTTGCACAGGTACTTTTCTACCTTCATAAGTTCCTTTTGTTCTCTCTGTTATTTTCCCCCTCTTGGGTAATCAATCGATCAATGGATTCCCAATCCTCTTTGCACAATTTGCTCTCCACAAAATTGGATGGTTTCAATTTTGCTCTTTAGGAATTCCACTTTGGAATCTTTGTTCAAGGAAAGGGTCTTTTTGGGTGTTGGATGGATCTGTTCTTCCACCAACAGATGCCAAAGAGTTGGATCTTTGGAAATTGAATAATGCAAATGTAATCGCTTGGATGTTGCGTTCGATACATGCTGATATTGCTATGGGGCTTAGACCTTTTAGTTTGGCTTTTGATATATGGACCCACCTCCGTACAATCTACCAACAAAGCAACCTTGCACAAGAGTTTGAATTGGAATGCAATATTGTAGAATACACATAAGGGGACAAGAATGTTTTCTCCTTTTATGTTGGCTTGCAGCTACTATGGTCGGAACAAGATCAAATTCTTGAAAAAAATATTTCAAGGCAGGGCTCAAGGAGGTGTTGGAAGAACGAAAGAAGACAAGGATGGTGCGATTCTTAATGAAACTCCATCCTGAATTTGAGTCAATTTGTGGTAGTTCAATAGGGAATTCACGCCTACTCTTGACGTTGTGTTGGTAGCTGTCTTACGTGAAGAGACAAGACTTAGAACTCAGACTGCTATAGAGTCTGCGCCACTACCTTCTGTTGCATTACTTGCAGGAAAATCAAAAACCATTGCTTCAACAGGAAATACTAAGAGAAGTGTCCAATGCTATGAATGCCAAGACTTTGGTCACATCGCAGCCAATTGTCCTAACAAGAAAAACATTTGTGCTTATTGTAAAATTATAGGCCATCATATTTCAGATTGTCGTCGTAGCCCAAATCGTTCATGAACTGGTCACCAAGCTTACCAGACAAATGTCCCTACATCATCTGGTTCCTTCCCTACTGGTCATGATCTTGAAAAACTATTTTGAGATTCTATTACAGCTGCTCTTCCCAAAGCCATCTTAAGTGCACTCTCGGCATCCTCTTCAGGTACAAGTAATTCAATTAAATCTACTTGGCATCTAGATTCAGGGGCTTCCAATCATATGATAGGTGATTTGTCCCAATTCTCATCATTTTCTAGTGGTGTTTCTAAACATGTTATTCATACAACAAATGGGCACACATTACCCGCGTTAGGTATTGGTTCTGTTGGAAATCTTTCTAATGTTCTTTATATTCCAAATTTGAAGGCTAATTTGGTTTCAGTTGGTCAACTAGTTGATCAAAAAATGTGTTGTCAAATTCTCACCCAATGGTTGTGTTGTTCAGAATTGGAAAGCAGGGATGACCATGGCCACAGAGTGTAGATTTGGCAGAATATTCCTACTAGAGTCGGTTCACCGTCACTTGCATCATTGTTTTCTTTCAGTTTTTGCAGCAGATGTTACTCATTCAAATAAATTTCTCACTCTTTGGCATAATAGTATGGGTCATCCTCATTCTTTTCGGCTTCATCATATCCTTAAATCATGTCTTCCTGCAGCACACCACAACCATTTCAGTCTCCTTTTGGCATGTACAAATTGTACCGGTTCAAAAAGTCACAAGCTTCCTTGTCCATCCAGTTCATCTGCTTATAAAAATCCATTTGATTTAGTGCATATTAATGTTTGGGGTCCTTCTCCTATTTTGTCAAGGATGGGATATAAATACTTTGTGTTATTATTAATCATGTATCCAGATACACCTAGTGTTTTTTATTAGAAATAATTCTGAGGTTCCGACTCTTATTATGAATTTTGTTGAGTATGTTAGTGCACAATTTCATAACACTATAAAAGTATTTTGCTATAATTCAGGAGGAGAGTTCACTAAGATTAATCTTGTTAATTTTTTCAAAAATAAAGGAATTATTTGCCAACGCACTTGTCCTCATACTCCAAAAAAAAATGGGGTCGTAGAAAGGAAGAATCGACATGTTTTAGAAACTACATTGGCTTTGTTGAGTACATCAAATATGCCAAAAAGTTTTTGGCCCGAAGCAGTATATTCTTCTGTATATTTGATCAATAGACAGTATATTCTTCTATATATTTGATCAATAGACAAACTTCCC
>NW_025834956.1:225856-269377 GCF_002878395.1 Capsicum annuum
CCCAGTCATTAGAAATGAGACACCATACTTCAAATTATTTTATAGTAAGCCTGATTATTCTCACTTGAGGGTTTTTGGTTGTGTTTGCTTTGTACATCTTCCAGCACATGAATTACACAAGCTTTAGGAAAAGGCATCACAATGTATATTTGTGGGATACAGTGACACATAAAATGGGTATCTCTATTATGATGCATTTCGTCATCAGCTTCAAATATCTAGACATGTGATCAGTTTTCTTGCAAACATAATGCTAAACAGGCTTCAGAATCTTTCTCTTTTATGTACAAGATTGATGATGATATGGTATCTACTGAGCCTCAGTTTGAGTCTTCGAAACAATGCGTAGACTATGATAATGGTGATCTCCAACCTTCATCTCCTTTAAGTACTGATCCTCTGCTTGTATCTCCAGAACAACCCATGAACAATGGTAATGAAGCCCTCCAACCTTCATCTCTTTCAATTATTAACTCTACATCATCATTCTCATCTTTGAAAGAGGGATCCTCTCATCTAGTTACTCCTCCACGTCGGTCTAGTAAAATAAATTACCATGCTCCCGAATGAATTGGGTACTCTCCAGGGAAATTTGGTAAGTCCTATGCCTTGCATACCATACTACATTCTATTGAGGTTTCTACATCTTACTCCCAGGCTTCTACAAAAACCTGCTGGAAAAAGGCAATGTCGGACGAGCTTTGTGTACTAAATAAAAATTCAACTTGGAACTTTGTTAATAAACCAATGGATGGATTTCACATTGGATGTAAGTGGGTGTATTCCATTAAAATGAAGGCATATGGTACAATTGATCGCTATAAAGCTCAATTGGTTGCTCAAGGGTACAAACAAGAGTATGGGGTGGATTATGAGGATACTTTTGCACCTGTTGCTAAGATGACAACGGTACAAACATTATTGTCCTTGGATTCAATTAAAGGATGGACTTTACATCAGTTGGATGTGAAAAATGTGTTTCTTCATGGTGATTTGAAAGAAGCTGTGTTTATGAAACCACCACCTGGGTGTGTTCTACCAAGACCAAATGTAGTTTGTCATCTTTGAAAATCTCTTTATGGCTTAAAACAGGCTCCCAGAGCTTGGTTTGACAAATTTTGATCCACGATTCAAACTGCAGGCTTCTCTCAAAGTTCTTTAGATTATTCCTTATTTCTTTATACTTCTCCGATAGGTATCACAGTACTTCTCATCTATGTTGATGATATTATTATCACCGGAAATGATCAAGAGAATATTACTAAGTTAAAAGAATTCTTGCATACCTCATTTAAGATGAAGGACTTAGGGCGATTGACATACTTTCTTGGGCTTGAGGTTCTATACTTGCCTACTGGGATAATGCTTACACAACAAAAGTATCATCTCGTAGCGAACCATTTAGTGATCCCATATTGTATCGGCAATTGGTGGGATCATTAGTTTATCTAACTATGGCAAGGCCGGACATCTCATATGCGGTACAAGTTCTAAGTTAGTTTGTAGCTAATCTTTACCGTATACATCACACTGTATTACTTTGTGTCATTCGGTATGTCCGTGGTTCTATGAATCAAGGTGTTCTCTTCTGTTTAGATTCTCCTATAAATCTTAAGAGATATACTGATATAGACTGGGCTGGTTGTCCCAATTCTCATCATTCCATTATTGGTTGGAGCATCCTTGATATCTTGGAAATGTAAGAAACAATCTCGTACATCTAAATCATCTACAGAGGTCGAGTATTGGGCTATGTCGGCAGCAAGTTCTGAAATTATTTGGCTACGACGTCTATTATATGAGCTTAGTGTTGCTATTATATCTCCTATAGTGTTACATGCTAATAACACTAGTGAGATTAAAATAGCCACAAATCCTGTGCAACATGAAAACACAAAGCATATAGAGGTGGACTGTCATTACATTCGGGAACTAGTTGTTGACTGTCTTATCACTCTACAACACATTTCTTCTCATTATCAAATTGATAATTTGTTTACAAAGGCTATGAAATGCGCACGAAATAGCTATCTTAGCTCCAAATTGCTACTGTATGATCACCGGTATCAATTTGAGGGGGGATGTTAGGCAATAGTATAATTGTTTTGACAAAATATTCTCTTTCCTAGATTAGAATTTTATTACTGATTGTGTAGTTATAACAATATATATTCTTTCCTTGAATATAACTCTAACCTACAGTTGTATAGCTATAAGTATTTCATTATGTATTATGGAATTAGACAAGTTGCTATTCAGAAAATCTTGGTTTCTCTTGTTTCTCTGTCTCTTGTTTCTCTGTCAATATTACCCTGAGATAATCCACCCTGTTTCTCAGCAAATCTTTTTCTTGTGTATGGCTTTATGGGATTAATTTTGGAGATTATTATTAGTTGTTGAACAACAAGATAAAATTGGAAATTGGAGTTGGTCCCTTCTTGATTTTCAAGGTCAAAATCTTCATAACAACATTTTAAATAATTTCTTGGAGCAATAGTTTAAATTTCCCAATATTATTTCACTAAGCTGAATCTGGTTGTTACATAGATTATTAGTTTGGTATTTAGTTTGCTTGAATTTTTCAGTTCAGCTAAATCTTTAGTATGAGGTTACAGATTGTGAACGATTTAAAGTTCCTAAAGTGCCTTGTTACAGTTCATTCGAGCTATAGAAATTCGTAAATATTCTTAGTGCATTACATCCCCTGAAAAACCTGTAGCACAAGTGATGTAGCAGTATTAGTGATATAAGTCAAATGGTCGTCTTAGCTTTCGATGACATCATTCAAATTCACTACGTGAAGAATCAAGCTTTGGTCTCATGGAGGGCATGGGATCATACTTGGAGGGGTCGTCTTGAGCATGCCATGAAACACACCCGAGTGTGGAAGATTGCTTAGAGCCTTGAAGACTTGAGGACTCTTAAGTTTGGGACACACTTGGTGGTTAACGATTTTGGTTTCCCTAATTAAAGGCATTTTGGTCACTTATCCTTGAGGGAATTTTGGTTATTTAGACTTGTCTAAATGACACTCCATGGCCACCCCACCTCATTAAGGACATTGGATTCATTTTTGTCTTTCTTTTTGAATGTACTATATATAGTCTCTTTTATTTCTTTTCTCATTGGTTTATGAATGATGAATGTACGAAACATTGAAAGTCCTCTCTCTTTTTAGTAAACCACCCTATTGTATTCTTAGTTAGGGCTTGGAGTAGCAGTTGTAGATTAGGGCTTGGAAAAGCTAGTATTGACCTTTGCTTGGAAACGGTGGATCTTGAGGTGAGTCGATTATCTTGGCGGTCACCGAAAGAGTGTGGTATTGATTATTATATTCATTAAGGGATAGTGTGTAATACACACTTGGTTCTTAATATTGTAATAATCTTTGTCTCACTAACTATCATTTTATATCTTGTAATTTTTGTTGTGTTTGTTCTAGTTGTCTACTCTCGGCTTTGTGGTGTTGTTGGCCGACATTGTTATTGTTGTTATCTTGTTCATCACCTTCTATTTTTAACATAGTTTTTGTGGATGTTTTGGTGTTGAAACATACCATTTCATCTCGTTCTTGTTGTTGTTGTAGTGAATCCGAGAGTGGTCTCCAAAATGTCCTCGGATCCTTAAGATTAGTGGACTGTTTTGGGGTGTGATTTTGCGTATCCCTTGTCTTTATTGTTTCATTTGGTATCAGAGCATAGCTTGATCTTGTTCCCACAAAATCAATCTTGGGCTCATAAAGTTGAAAATCAAAGGAAAAAAAAACATATTTGGTGTTCTTGTTGTTCTTGGCCGAGAAGGTTGTTATTCTTGTTGTTGTCTTGGCTGAGACTTTTTTGTAAGTCTAGATCTAAGTACCTTTTGTTTGTATTGTTGTTTTTAGTGTTAGTTTGGTTCTTTACTAACACTTTGAGTCTAGATCTAGATTTGACCTTGAAAAGTTGAAGTTGTTGTTGTGAACAAAAAAGGTGGCCATGAGTTGATGTTGTTGTCTTGGCCGTGTGGTGACATTCTTGTGGACTTGGGTTTGATGTTTTTGTTGATGTTGTTCTTGTTGTGGTTGTTGTGTTCTTGATGTTCTTAATATCCTTCATACCTTGTCAATCATAAAGTGAAAGTTTGATCCAAAAGAGTGAAGGAACAAAGGTGTGAGAACTTGTTAAGTCCTAAAAGACCTTTCACCCACCAAGGACTTTTCAATCACATATGAACCGCTTTCCATGAGACGAGGGTCCATGTTTTAATGCAAAGTACTACAAAAGTCAAGTCTTTAAATTTGAAAACTTAAAAAAAGGCTCCAAGAATTATTCTTCCATCCTTAAAACAAATTCAACCAATCAAAATTAAAAATGGATCAAGACTTAGACTTTGGAAAATAAAATTGTAGAAACTGCAACCAATACGTGGCTGACATGTCATCATTTTACTGTTCACACAACTTTAATTAAGCTCAAATTTTAGATTCTTAGTTTCATTTTATTGTTTCATTAGTTTCATGTCTTGATTCTATAATTAATTAACAACTAGTAATCACCTACTTAGTTGTAGATTAAATGTTGAATTTGTTTCTTTTGTGTCTTCATTATTTGTGTGTTTTTCTCATTTTTAACTCGTAGTAACTTCTTTGTTTCAAGTTTGTAAGTAAATTTTGTTTTTGTGTCTTGAGTCGATCAAACAAGAATCCATTCCGGCCACCAAGTAGAATTGACATCCTATTGACTATCGGATTATTAAAAACTTTCAATATTCGCCGTTCCAATTATGAGAATCACAAAGGTGAGTGTATACAAGTGGTGGTGAGGAGCTTTTACTACTAATCTTGTTTGTTCATTGTGTAAGTACAAAGGTGATATAAGGGGAATATTTCTTCGATAGCCGGGGATTATTGTGACTACAACATGTGAGACGATGATTGTAGTAAGGGCTTTTGTGGCTACGAAGTTGAGGGAGATTACGGAGGCTATGAAAATAGCCAAGATCAAAACATGGGCAGATTTGAGGGACATGGTTTTAGGACAGAAAATAAGGGGAATGAAATACCTAGATATTATGGTGAATTTAGAGATGATGTAGAACCTCGTGATGGTTCTTATGATGACGTTGAGGCATGTGAGGAGTCTTAAACCTCCCACTCTGAACATTGATTTGGTGTTAGTTATAACCCTTTCATTCGCAAAGTTTATGATAGCTATGGTGAGAGTACACGTGAGGAGTATGAAAATTCATTTTCTTTACCTTGTAGTACTTCTTATTAAGATCGACATGGTGTGAATGGTTATCCTAGATATAGTAGAGGTTTTCCCACGAGAAAAAGATAAGATACATCTCAAAAGCCGACGGGTAATCATGTGCCTTACAATGTTGATCCGAGAAGGAGTGCATACTCCAAAAAGGTGACCATTTTCGGGATACCAGGCTTCCTTGTTATGTTAAATGATAAGTACTATAGAAACTACATCCTTCCATCCATGGTTGACTACTTGGAGTTGTTTCATGAGCCTTTACTTGTTCCATACTTCTTGGACGGGTTTAAGGTTACCGTTGACTACTTGGGGTTGTTTCATGAGCGTTTACTTGTTCCATACTTATAGGATGGGTTTAAGGTTACCGAGAGGGTGAGGGTTGTCTTCTCCCAATTTCATTATCATGAGGAAGTATGGTATGATATTTTTCCCTTAAACTACGGTCATGTGAGCTTGGGTGCCGATTTATTTGCACAACATAAAGTTCCAAATATGCAAAAGTGGCCTAATATTGTAAGAGACCGATAGGGAAATTGTCTCGTGACATACATTCTGCTCAGTCTGCAAAGAGAAGTGCTCACCTACTCCAATCTGAATTATGATGAGAGACAAAAGATTGAGAGGAGTAAGGGTGTGCAAGGTGGTAATCCAAGAGTAGAAAAATGGAGTTTGTATAGAGTGAAGTGAGGGGATTACCACCAAATGGAGCTAACATTGTTTATCCTTCCATTTCTAAGGACATTTGTGTAGGTATCGACATGGGAAGTGAAGGAGAGAGCTGTCGATTTTCTGCCTGGCTTGTGGAGGACCTTCAAAACACGACAAAGGAGACTCTACTCAAGAACTTCAAGGTAAAATAGCTAACTCTTACACTTTAGTGTGTGTGAATGATTTGTGTATGGATAGTATCCCATTGAGTATGAGTTGTAGCTTACTTATGAGTCTAATGATTCTTTGCCTTTTGTTGATGATATACATGTTGTAAGTGCGGATACACTAGTTGATCCTATAGATGACAAAATTGACTTTTCTTGTAAAAACAATTAATGTCCACCTAGTGTTAAAGCCAGTATTGTGAACGAAAGTACATCGTTTTTTGTAATTGGTGTTGATCAACTTACGTGTGAAACTTTCCCTCCACTTGAGGTTATGTGTGATGTGCTTAATAGAACTCAAGTACTAAAACAACCACAAAAATATCTACAAACACAATACAAAACCAAGACAAGTTGGAAACAAGTCCAAAACAAAGAATGCTACATAATGATGAGATAATAACGTGTATAACCATACCAAAATGACAACAACACAACAAGGTGGACAACAATATGATAAGAACAATAACAACAATAGAAAATAACTCACGGATTAAAGATTACAAGATACACAAATGGTTAGACCTAGGTTGGTATAATCTTAAGAACCCAAGAATATGGGATACTCTTGGACCCTTAAAACTACACGCAAAGGTTAACCTAACTCCTACATTAATAGACGAGGGACTTTACCTCCTCTAAACACCAACATCTCAAGCCATAATGCAACACTAGTGATTCCACACTAGTATCGCCTTAATTTTGGGTTGCCTCCTAAAGAGGAGAGAGGACTTGTCATTCAAAGTGTTATACAACGTACAAATATCATCAAAGTCTAAGACAAAATGATGTACAATGTTCTATTTATACTAGGTTACAACTAGAATACAAAATGAACAAAAGACCCTTTACTGAAAAGCCTCAAAATGTAGCCCATGGAATGTAGTGTAGGTTCAGTTTTGGAGTGTGTTTTAGGACCTCTTTTGCATTTTTCTTGCACACTCCAAGCCTTGGGTTCATTAACTTCCACACGTCCATCCTCGCAGTCGTACTTGTATCATCCTCCCTTTCTTGAAAGGGATTCGACCTCAAATCCGTACCTCGCAAAATCAAGAGAAGACAAACAAGCGCACATCCTTATGACTGAGAGGTTAGGTTTAACAAAAAAATATCACATCAACATACCATGCCGAGATGGAACAAACTTAAAGTATAGCCACGGGTCCTTTGTTTTAATCATGAAAAGATTAGTACAAATACTACAAAGGGGGTGGCTTGGGAAAACATCAAGACAAAAGGAAAATAGGCCAAGAGTAATCCTTTCCGACCCTAAGATGTTACCGGGATTAAATGGGTGGAGTAACAAAGGACTTAGGCCTTATCCACTCTCACTTTACCCTAAGGTGTCGTCTTCAAAATTAGGCATACCCTCTATATCCCTATGGAAAATATCATGAACACAAAGATGATAAAGAAAGGAGTCACATGAGTCAACTCCAACTATAGTCTCCTTATGCATGTACTTGCTAGTTTCAAGTCCTCCAACACTAGTAGGCTTAACATACGAAACACATAAAGAAGAAGTAGATGGAATTTCTAAGCATGCAACACCTTTTCTTTAAAGAGAGTAGTCCATACATAGACATAAACTATCATGGGCAGCAAAGGGATCACAAGAAAAACCACTTTTACCAAGACAATCACAATTCGGGTTTCCTAAACAATCATGCACGTTAAGGTCATTTCCACTTGATTGATCATTGTCCACAACCTAACTAGTTGTTGGCAACTCATATACCAACGTAGGCCCACCTTGATTTTTACAAGGGACAACTAGTGTGTGAATACTCTCGTCACTTTGTAATGGAACCTTAGTCAAGTTATAAATGCTAGCACTAGATGGACACAAATCATTCTCACGAGGAGAATCAATTTCGTCATCTAAAGGATCAACTAGTGCTTGCCTATCTACAACAAGAGTTTGATTCTCATGCGACCTAACAATACCGAGAGTATCAAAAAAAGGAGACTCAAGAACCTCTACCCTAGGCAAAGCTGCAACTATACCTACTTGGCTCCTAGCAGCCACAACATAACATTTTAAGATCATAGGAGTGTAGGGAATAACATATTTACCTCGTAGCTCACATGAGCTACGACCTTCCTCTTGACATGTGTCTGGGCATCCCACTTGCCCCCTTTTACCTACCATACAATCCAACCTTTCATTTTCCATAGCTAGGTCTCGGGACATAGTGTCAAGGTAGGCCAAAATGACATTGGTAGCATTGTTGTCCATGGGTTGAGAGGTTGAAGCCGCGGGTTCTCTTGTAATTGTACCTAAAAAAAAAAAGAATAGAAAAAGCCTACAAATAAAAACACAAGTTAGTTCGAAAGAACCTCACCACACTCTCACAAACTTGATCGTCTCACACTTGGATTTACAAGTGTTGCGAGTCGGCTTGTAGTTCATGATGAGTTGTGGGGTGAGTCTACTCCTTGATCGGAAAGGATTTTTTTTGAAGATCCAAGAAAAGTAATGTCCGAACTTGAAACAAGAAGTATTATGATTTTAAAAATGACAAAAGCACAAAAGAAACATAGACACGAATAATGGATTCAAAGGACTAATTGACAATCTAGTAAGAGTTTACTAGTTTTTTAATTAGTTCTAGGATCAACAAAATGCAACTAAGAAACAAAGATTACAAATTAAGAAATCTAAAATTTGAGCTTAATTATGTTGCGTGAACAGTAAAACACGATGACGTGGCAGCCACGTAATTGGTCATGGTCCCACATAATTTTTAATCACCAACTTGAAGCCTTTGTCTTGATACAATTTGGAATGGAAGAATTTGTGTTTTGGTGGAAAAATTCAAGTGTTTACAAATTTTTCAAATTCAACTCAAAAAGGTGAGACTTGACTTGTACTATTCCCATAAAACAAGGTCCTTGAACTATGGAAAAGTGGTTGACAAGTCTTTGAGTTGATATGTTCAAGTCTTCACCAGCAACTTTTCAACTTTATCTTACACTTTTTTGGATATATTTCATACTTTATAATGTTCAAAAGATGTCAAGCAGTGAAGAACAACAAGGTCTCAACAAAAATTTCTCAAGAATAACAACAACCCCACCAATATTCACCTCCAAGTCCACAATAAATTGCAACACACAGCCAAGATCATGTCAATCAACACACGACCAACTTCAAATTTACAACAACAAGGACAACAACATAATCTCAAAACTTTAGATCTAGACACTTTAGTGTTGGTGAGAAAGAAACCAACACTAGAAACAATCTTAAAAAAAAACAAAAGACTACAAGATCTAGTCACAAAGAAACATGTCTTAGCCAAGATAACAACAAGACCCAACTTTCAGCCAAGCCAAGAACAATCTCAAGAACACTTCACTTCTCATTTTTTTATATTTTTCAACTTCCAAACCCAAGATTGATCTTGTTAAAATAAAATCAAAGATTGATTTGATACCAAATGATACACTACCACTATGGATTATACCAAAACAACCATAAAATCGTCTACAAACACAATACAAAACTGAGACAATTGGAAACAAGTCCAAAACCAAGAATGCTACACAATGATAAGATAATAACGTGTATAACCACACCAAAACCACAACAACACAACAAGGTGGACAACAATATGATAAGAACAATAACAATAAGAGACAACAACTCATGGATTGAAGATTACAAGATATACAAATGGTTACAAGATTACAATGAACAAAGGATAGATAGTTAAACCTTGATTGGTATAATCTTAAGAAGCCAAGAACATGTGATACTCTTGGACCCTTAACACTACACTCAACAGTTAACCTAACTCCTACGTTGACACAAGAGGGACTTTACCTCCTCTAAATACCAACGTCTTAAGCCTTGAAGACAATACTACTGATTTCACACTAGTATCACCCTAATTTTGGGTTACCTCCTAAAGAGGAGAGAGGACTTGTCTTTCAAAGTGTTATACAAATTACAAATATCATCAAAGTCTAAGACAAAATGACCTACAATGTTCTATTTACACTAGGTTACAACTAGAATACAAAATGACCAAAATACCTTTTAATGAAAAGCCTCAAAATGTAGCCCATGGAGTGTATTCTAGGTTCGGTTTTGGTGTGTGTTTTAGGCCCTCTTTTGCATTTTTATTGTATACTCCAAGCCTCAGGTTCATTACACTTTCACACGTCCATCCACACGGTCGTACTTATATCACACTTTAAGCATGTGCCACCTTCGTGATGATGTTTATTATTATGCTAACCCTAAACCTCATGGCATGAGGATATTGTGCGTGTTTTACTTTCTCTAGTTTTGCAAGATACGAATTTGAGGTCGAATCCTATTCAAGAAGGGGAGGATGATATAAGTCAAATGGCCGCCTTAGCTTTTGATGACATCATTCAAAGTCACTACGTGATGAATCAAGCTTTGATCACATGGAGAGCATGGGATGATACTTGGAGGGGCCATCTTGAGCATTCCATTAAACAAATCTGAGTGTGGAATATTGTTTGGAGCCTTAAAGACTACAGGACTCTTGGGTTTGGGCCACACTTGGTGGTTCACGATTTTGGTTCCCATTATTAATGAAATTTTGGTCACTTAACCTTGAGGGCATTTCAGTCATTTAGACTTATCTAAATGACACTCCATGGCCACCACACCTCATTAAGGGCATTAGAGTTATTTTTGTCTTTCTTTTGTAATATACTATATATAGTCTCTTTTAGGTTTTTGCTCATTAGTTTATGAATGATGAATGTATGAAATATTAAAAATCCTCTCTCTTGAGGGTAGACCACCTTAGTGTAGTCTTAGTTAGGGCTTGGAATAGCTATTGTAGATTAGGGCTTGGAAAAGCTAGTATTGACCTTTGCTTGGAAACGGTGGATCTTGAGGTGAGTTGATTACCTTGGCGGTCACTGTAAGAGTGGTATCGATTATTACATCCATTAGGGGTTAGTGTGTGATATACAGTTGGTTCTTAATCTTGTAATAATCTTTGTATCACTAACTATCTTTTTATATCTTGTAACTCTTGTTGTGTTTGTTCTTGTTGTCTACTCTTGGCTTTGTGGTGTTGTTGACCGACATTGTTATTTGTGTTATCTTGTTCATCACCCTGTGTTGTTAACTTAGTTTAGGTGGCTTTTTTGGTGTTGAAATATACCATTTCATCTCTTTCTTGTTGTTGTTGTAGTGAATCCGAGAGTGGTCTCCATAAGGTTCTCGGATACTTAAGATTAGCGGATTGTTTTGAGGTGTGATTTCGTGTATCCCATGTCTTTCTTGTATCAATTAGTATAGAAGCATTGTACTTCATAACAAAGAAAGATTGGAAATTCAGAATTCGCAATTAAGTGGAGAAACAAAAAAAAAAACAGACACTCAATACTGAAGATTCAAACCTCGTATGCTTAGTTAAGAAGTGGATGTTGGGGGCATTGGGTCGGTAGGAAGGAGATAATGAATTTTGAACAAATATTTTGAACTAGTAATACTTTTTAGATCATGGCTATTAATTTGTCAGGTTGAAGGAAGAATTAGGCCAACAAAATTTTAAATGTATGTAGAATAAAACTCGCCAAATTAAATAGGTTTGGATCTATTCATTCAATATATTTCACGAAACATTAATTTTTAAAAAGTAAACTATAATTTGAACCAAACATCACAAATCAAATAGAAGTCTTAAAACATTTTGTGTAATTTTTAAAATTAATTTTCAGAATAATTTGTAGGGTTGAAAACATAATATAATTTTTCAGAGTAATTTCTGCAAACAAAAAAAGCATTAACCACATTTTCTCTTTTTTTGAAATGGATACAAAAGTGGGTAAAAAGTTATTATAGCTAAACTTTCTTATAATGTTATTCTAAGTTAAAGATAGAGTCATGTTTGCTTATACTTTTAATAATAAAAAAAGAGAGCATTTTTATTTGGAATTATGAAGATGGAATCAGAGTCTAAGTTTTTAGTTGTTTCTCAAATTTGGCATCTAATTTCAAGTTGAATTTAAAATTTTAAGGGCTGAATATTAATTTTCGAAAAAAGTAAAAAATTAAATTCATATGAATATAACAAATACTAAGTAGAAAATAATAATCAAATACTAAAAAGAGTAAATTAATTTAACAATAACAACAATAACTTAGGTAGACATAGCATGATATTTTACTATGATTAATCATAAGTCATGTAAGAATGCATATCACTTAATAATTATTTAATAACAAAATATGCATAATTAACAATTGTTATAGGAAAAAAGGGAAAATATTTTCGTTAATTTTGTGATTTAAAGAGAATATATTCCCCGTTAGAAAAAGTTATGCATATATACGCAACTGTCTAATAAACTATGCATATTTACCATTTTTGCTAAAAGACCTTATTTACTCAATTAAAAAAAAATGTAAAACTATTTTTTAAATTCGAAGAATATCAAGTGACTTTAAAAAAAAAATTACCTCATGTTTTACTCCTCCAGACCCTATCCAAGTGATAAAATAATTCAGTCTATCTATACAATCAATAAATAAAATTTGGTCAGGTCTATATAGAAGACGAATTATTTTTTCCAGTTAGGTTTGGTCTCAAGAGTTAAATAAAATGAGTGAGATAATTTTTTAAAGCCATCGTATTTTTTTAAAAATTAAAAAAAATTATTTTAACTTGTTAGATGATGAGGCTATATGTACACCATTTGTTGACTTACATGGCATATATTCATAATTTTCTTGACGAATAATAGATCCGCTTGAAATTGCAAAAAGGGTTGTATGTTTATCTTTCTTCTATTGTTATATAATCTATACTATCTTAAAAGTATGAAGGGTTCTAAAAATGTTGTTTGAAATTTTGCGCTTCATTAAAAGTCTCTGTTTTAGATAAAATTATTTTTTCACTATTTTTCTAATATTTAGGAGTTGAAAATTAATTAAATATATTTATTCTAAAACCTAGGAATGACAACTAAATACTTTTCCATTAGTTTAAGAATTCTAAATCAACTAAATTTGATTTTGAGACGATTTGAAAAATCTAGAAATAAATAAAAAAACGTTAGAATAAGAAAAATTTAAGAAGTATCAAATTTTAAAAGTTTTAAGTACTTAATAAGAATGTAATCAATGATTTTGTAAAGATTTGTCTTTAAAGATAAGGAAAGATTTTAAATATATAACAAAAAGTGAAAATCAATCATACTACAAATATGGTACAAAATTAATGCGTCTCTCTTAGTGACTAGCAGCAAGATAAAGAGATACTGCATGACAAATGCAAAAGTAATGATCTATCAACAACTTAGAACTTCTTGTGGTAAAATATATACGAGCTTACACTAAAATATATGTTTATGTTTACATTATTATATTAAAGTGTGAAGAATTTTTGAAAATAATTTGATCTTTTTGCACTTCATTGAAAATCTTTGCAATAGATTAAATTATTAAATTTTAAATAATGAAACGTTACACGTGCGGCTAAAATAGTATGTAGAAAACGTGGAAGAGGTCTTTTTTTATGTTTCTTTGAAATTTTCACCATGTGATAGCTGATAAGAGTGAATTTACATCACTGTTGACCATTTCTCCTAATAAGACCAGCTTTGTTAATGTTGAAAGTTTTTTGACTCACTCATTGATGAAAAAAGAACCATTTAGCATTTATAACCTCTCTTAAGATTTGAACATTTGATCATGTAATTGCTCATTCAACTTGATTCCATCCTTAATAAATTCAACATAATTGTTCATTCAACTTGATTCCATCCTAAATTAATTCACCATAATCTAATCATAAATTGACATAAATGAGTCAGATGTGAGATTTAATTAGTATGACACTTCACTTTCAATTTCTAAATTCTAGCTAAAGAAACTTCATCTTCAGTTCATTCATTTCTTTCTTTCTTTCTTTCTCCCTTTCTCTCTTTCTCTCTTTCTCTCTTTATCGGCTCCAACATTTACAAAGATCCAAATACTTCTTGTGGAAAAAATAAATGGAGAGAATAATGCAGTAAAGCAAGAAAATTCAGAATTTGATAAACAAGATAACAGATTAATCAATCAAGAAGACATGCAAAAGCTGAAACTAGAATAACAAACAAGTTCTGAAACTGAGATCTTCGACTTATCAAGAAAATACCCGGTATCTAATGAAGCCTCCCATCAACACCCAAATTAAAGCAACCCCACAAAACTTTATTGGCCAGCTGAAATCGTTACTGATATTCTCTCAAGACTTCCAGTTAAATCTCTCTTACGATTCAAGTCTGTTTTAAAATCTTGGAGTTCTTTGATTTCTAGCCCTGAGTTTACCAAATAAGGTAGTCTGTATTTTTTCTATTACTCACTATCCACACAACATTCAAGAGATCAATATCTATAGCCTAAAGGATGATTCTTGGTGAACAATACATTGTTCTCGGAGAGTGACGCGGTTAATTGGTTCAGGTAAACTTGTGAATGGAAAACTTTATTGGGTTAGTAGTACTGATATAAAAAGTGATTGGAGCATAACCTCTTTTGATTTGAGTAATGAAAAATGGAGAAAGGTAGAGCGACCTTATTATGGAGAAGAGGATAAATTTCTCGTGTTAGCAGTGTTGGAAGGTAATCTATCTATGGTTTATAATAATTCAACTACTCACATGGATGTGTGCGCTATGAAGGAACATGAGAATAAAGAATATTGGAGAAAGATTTTTACTATCAATTATTCTCTATATCTTGTGGATTATTTATTTTCTCACTTTTTTTTTTATCAAAAAGAGGTGAATTTCTGCTTATGCTTGATGATAAAATCATGATATACAATCCAAAGGATAACATAAGAAGCTATTCACATATTAATTCATTTGATTATGGTCTTTTGATGGAATTCTTTTCAACCCTAGTCTATCTGCTTTCGCAAAATGAACAAGGGACACTTCAAGTTTCAAGGCGGCAAATATTATGATTATTGAAACTAAGTGATGATTTGTATGATTTTGCTTTTATGTATTTTACAAAGGACATATTTTAAGGAGAACTTTATCCAGCATTTTCATGGAAATTTAATTTGACATTTCCTTTCTACTATTTTCGTGAAATAATTTTTTTTTCTCATTGTTGCTAAGAGAGAATTAAATTCTTTGGCTTTGTCCTTTTATTAATTTAGTTTTTTGGTCAATGAAAGGTTATATATTCTTCCACTTTAGTAATAATAATAATAATATTAGCAAGAATGGGTTGAATTAATTATAGAAAGCAATAGAGGAAATATTTGATTGCTATTATTATGGAATAGATGCAAAAACTTGTGAACATAGAATTTTAGGAGAAGTGAAAATTATGTTTTTATTTATTTATTTTTTTTCTCTCAAAAATAGATAAAGAAAAAACTTCAATCCAACAAAAAAAATAGTGTTCAATCAATAGTTTGACACACATGTTGTGGTTTTCTCATTGTTAATTTTTATGCAGCAGCATTAATTGAGGAAAATTTTGAATTTAATGAAACCTGATGAAGAACAAAAGAAAAAATAAATTGCATGTGAAATTTTCAATAAAATGGAGCTTGAGATGGGCATTAAATCGAAATTCTAAATAGATATATTAATCCTTATGCTCAGCAATCTCGAATTTTTCTATAGAATCTAGAATATCCAATTTATGCTGATCAAGACATTGTTTTTTATACATGTGAATGGTTAGGTATATGGGGAAAGGGAAGAACTGTCATCAGTAATGGAGATAATTTATCGTAAAGATGGATATCAACGTAACTACATTAATAATAGAAATGTTTATGAAAGGGAAAAAGTTTTAGGTGCCATAGATGGAGTTAGAAGAGATATGAAGTTACAACCTCATGCGATTTATTTTTCTAATATTTAACTATCACAAATTAGTTCATGGTCTATGAGCCCTATACATACTTAAGTGTACTTACTCGGAAAATGAAGCTTCTTCTTTTGCCATGATTAGAAAGTGTAACACTCCGTTGCATTCACGACTTAGTGTCGCACTTAGTAGCATGCTTAAAGAGCTAGCAATCTAAAAATTCTAGACTTAGTCATATTTTGAGCCCTTCACTTCAATAATTTTTAAATTGACCTTTATGACCACGAGGTGTAGATATTTGAATTGATTCATGTTCAAGGATGTTAAATGGATGTATCGAGGGAGTTTCAGATTTTTTGGATGGGGTTTGGATCATGTGTGGATTCCAGTTCCAGCAGCTCATCGCGATTCCATCGTGTCGCTCCGGGTTTAGCGGTGAAGGGGTCATCGCGTCGCGGTGGAGTTCAAATAGGTAATTTGAAGTTCCAGTAACTCACCATGATTGCAACGCATCACGGTGTAAATAACAGTGAGACGATCATCGTATCGTGGTGGCATGTTAAATGGCATTTCAGTCGCGAATTTTAAATCTGAGGGGCAGTCTCGTCTTTTCCCTACAGCCCCAAGTCGTGTTAACAGCTGATTAAAACGTTATTGGGGCATTATATGCCCAAAATTACTCAATTCAATCAAGAACAAAACCCTAAACTCCTCTCCTAAAGATCAAGAATCCATCTTTAAGTTTAAGATTTCCACGAAACGAGTCAAGATTTGGATTCTATTCTTCAAACCAAGTAATCTAAGGTACGTGAGGTTTTTCCTAAGCTACATGGGCATGGTAAAATAATTTTATAATGTTTTGAATGTCGACAAATTATGTATATATGAAGGGTTTTAAATTTACATAAAAAAGTATGCATTGTGAACCCTTTTTGATAATATACATTTTGGTCTTGAGGCCGCATTATAGAGTTGAATCATGTTTGCATATGTTTAAGTATTTCCAGTTTTGTAAAGTGAATTGAGAGCATGTGCAACAAATTTGTCCCTCTCTTGTTATAATACTTCTTGACTTTACATATTGTGGGTTGTGAAACTGCATTAGAAAGCATTATATAAAAGCTTTAATGTTGTTTATGAACTTGATCTTAGTTGTGGATTGAAGAGAGGGTGCTTTTGTATTTTACAAGTATTTTCTTGTTTGTAAATGTTAAAGATGATTATTGAAAGAATTGCATGGGTTGCGACAAAGTAATTGACCGCCACATGTTTAAGAATTGAAAGAGAGAATCCTTGCATAAGTTTTCATTTATTTCAAAATACAAATTCGCTTGTACTGTTTGAATGATTTGGTGGTCCAAACAATACGCTTTGAATGAAGAGACTATACCATGATATTTTATGGCTTAGAGATATGACTTGCAAGTCTTGGTCTAATGATACCAGTCAGAAGAATGTCATAATAGAGTAAGATTTACAGTAGTTGATTTCAAGGAATGCATGTCTTAAAGAGTTAAAAGTATGGCCTTAAAGAGAGTTAGGTGGTTACCCAAAGAAGGCATTTGATTGTAATGGATCATTGCCAGAAACCTTGTTTTGACGATAAGGATTTATTATGTCCCCAAGAGGGACCATATGCTGGCCTAGTGCCTCTTGGCATATTAGAGATAGAGACTCCAGCTGTTGCGGCAAACTCGGGTTGCCGCTGACTTAAGGACGGATTCCATATGGCCCATGGGATTGTAGAGTTGTAGGTTGTACTACCTAGCTCAGAAGAAAGATAAAGGGTGAGTCGTGGTTTCAAAGAAATGTTTCAACGTCTTTTAAGTATGCCCATGTGTTTTTCCTATATCGTATGTAAACTATTTTAAGAGTTGCTCTTATTTATGTTGTATAAAAGTACATTATTGTGGATTGCTCTGCATACCAGTACATCTGTATTAACCCCCTATATTTCAGGTTTTGAGGCAGTCCTGGGGTCCCGCTAAGCAGTAGGTTGGTGTGTCTGAGATTTGCAGTTGGCGAGCCTCCTCTATTCCAGAAGGCATGGTTATTAGACATTGTTATGTTATTTTGAATTATGGTCTGACTGAGGACGTTATCCCACCTTTTAGGCAGAAGTTGATTTCATGTTGTTAGAGATTTCGCAGACTGGTTTACGTGTTTTGAATGTTAAGAGCTTCCTTTCGAATTGTTCAGTTTTCTTATGAGATGACCATATTTCCGTATGATAATTTTTCACATTTCTTTGTATTGTATGATCTTTGTGCATGATTGCCATAGAACGCATCCATGGTTTGGGATGCTCGTCGCAACTAGGGCCTCGGCTCAGGTCGTGACAGAAAGTTAACTTTTGATTCAATTATTGCTTAAGGACATTGCTATGAAGTAGCATTACCCAAGAGCAACATGTTTACTTATCGTTGACTAGGTGAATCTTGATGATAAAGCATGATATCACCTCATTAATAGTCATACCGAGATGAAATATAGCGACAGTTTAAAGGTCTATTGATGTATTCTTCCTTTATTTTTGTTGTCTCTCAACATCATGATGAGATACAAAAGGCATGGTTAAAGAAGCTGATGACATGGAAACAAATTGAAAAGGAAGTGAGGGGAAGTACTTGCACCAAATCATCTTCTGGATTAAAGAAGTAAAACAATGGTGAGACTTTAAAATATCCAAATGACAAGGTCGGCAATGGAACATGAATTTTGAGTGTTGGGAAGAAGAAAACTGAGATTTTAGCATATTGGGACGAGGAATGGGAAAGCCAGTTTCTCAGTCAAAGTATACAACTAAATATTCTGCTAACTTGCACATCTTTTTTCAAGTACAGTTTTAACTCTTTGAAAATACAAATTACTATTACATTCCGTGAATATGAAATTTGTCGATGCTATTATAGGCTTATATTATTTAGTAGAATAAAACGATTATTCACTAGTTGACGTTAAGTAATCTGATGCAAAGGATATGACAAGGGAGAACTGAAAGGACCTGTGAAATAGTGAAAAGGACTTTCTTTTCACTTTGCACTTCTACTTAACCCGAGGAAGAAAAGATATGAAATACATTCTTTTTTTCAGACTTATATCCAATATTAAGTTTACAATTTTTGATCCCCTTCCACTGCAATTCTACAAGTGAAAACATAATAAAATTATTAGTTACTATGAAATTTCATATTGATAATCCAAAAAGATGCACAAAACATGGGTAGAATGTTCGCAGTCCATAACACTATCTCCGAGGTGAGGTAGAGAGGCTGTTTTTGATAGATCCTATCGCTAAACTAAATAAAGGATGGAAAAATTAAGTTCGTTGATTCTCCTTGACAGTTTACGTTCATACTCTCGTCCAATAGGTACCTAAAATCTTTACCACATTCAGACCCCAGTAGTTTTAGGTAGATAAAGTTTGAAATTGAAGCATGATTCTATGTTGTTTTTTGGGTATTGAAGCATAAGTTGATGCATTTAAGTGGTACTTCTCTATGCATATATGTACGATGTATCCTTTCCAAACTTAAGTGTAGCTACTGATTCCCTCATTTGGACAAATGATGACGTTCACTTGATTTTGCTAACTTTCTATTAACTTAGAGTAGTGGTGTTGCTCTTCATTTCTATGCTTTCAAGTTTCACTCAATTGATTTTTAGTATCTAAAGATTTTGTTCTATGTTAAATTATGTCATTTCATCGTTATTTTTTTCCATCTTCAAAAGAAGAGTGGAACAATTAACACATCTGATTCTATAAGTTGAAGAAAACATATCGAACTTCGGAAAAGGAAATATTTTATAGCAAATCAAACTTTGAGCTGAACTGAAAATTACGAGCAAACCAATATCCAAATTAATAATTCATACAACAACTAAATTCAATTTAATTAAAGAATTCAGAACTTTAAACTAATGCTCCAAGAAATAATTAAAAAGCCGCTATGAAGACATCAACCTTGAAAATAAAAAATGCATCAACAACTCCAGTTTCATCTAGATCTTCGCCAACTGGATAATAGTCTCAGAAATTATTCTCATAAACCCATAGACAAGTTGAAAATTTTGCGACAAATAGGGTGGATTATTTCTGGGTAATATCCTATACGTGCAGCCATTTTCATAACCTTTAAGAAATGGTGCTCTAACATAACAATCTTATTCGCCAATGCCTGGCCACGAAATTTCATGTTGGGAACTGAAGCCTCGATGTAGTCGATGAAGTTCTTTGAATAAGGAGGATGTGGAATTACCCCGTGATTGAAATAGTAATGATAGCCTTCAAGATTGCTAAGTCATGATTATAATCATAATCATCCTCTTTTTCCAGTTTACTTTCAGATGTTCCTCCTCTTTCAAGATTTGAAAATGTAGGCGCATTAATTGGCTTCAATTCATATGATTCAGACATCAGATGCTTTCCTTTTTCTTCAAATTTCGCAAACACACGCTTCAATTGATACACTTCAGATGCTGGGAGCTTTCTTTTTCCTGTTACTTTTGCAAGTTCAGGGATGATTGATTCTTGATTTTCTCCGGAAGTTAGCATTTTGGGCATGGTGATTCTTTGTGAAAATGTTGGAGCTGATAAAGAAAGAAGATTTTTTGTGATGATAATGCGGAGATGGTTCTTTCTCTTGCTATATTAATAGCTGATTCATTTCTCTAAAATCAGTAAAAATTTAATTGTACTAAATCTCACTGTCCATAACTCTATGTATAGTGTTCACACTAGATTATTTTGTTGACCACACATTAAATGACCTTTCGAGTAAGGGATGTACTGATCTGTCTTGATTTATGCCTGGTAAAACTTGGCTTATATGGAAAACTACAACACATAGGAATGTCGTCAAGCATAGCGTACATTCTAATATAGGCAAAACACTGAGTTAAATGTTCTTTATCGAACATAATAAAGTTGTTGAAGAAAAATATACAGTCCGTGCATGTTTTATGATCCCATTAGTCTTTTCCAATTTTCTAGTGAACTGAAAAGCGCACAGCAAACTACTTGTATTAACTTCTGGCAGAAATTGGTTCGACTCAATTCAACATTCTATTTGCTCAGATTTGATTGTGTCATAACTTTGTAATTTGGATATGATGATCATTTCATCTATAGCAGAAACAAAGTACATAGCACATTAGACAAAATTCAACTTTAAGTCTTCGTTAATTTATCTCCAAGGATTTTTCAAATGTCGGGTTCAGTTAGACTCATAGATTATATGCTACATCTGTCACTAGGTGGTGTGGCTCATTATTTCTAGGGCTTTCAAGTTTCATCAATACGATAGCTAGTACTATCTTCTTGTAAATTTCAAAATATTCTGTATATCTATCTGTTGTTTTTTTCGCCTTCCTTAGAAGAATTAACATCTCTGATTCTGTAATTTAGTTAAAGAGAAGATATCAAACTAAAGCGGAAAGTGAACTGAAAACTGCAGTGGAACTGAAAATACAGGCAAACCACATCACGATGATCTGATAATCAACTTTAAAGGTTTTGTAACATACTATACATGAAATATATACCAACCATAGATTGCATATCAGAATAAATGGATCACAAGCTCCAGTTTCTCATATCCTCATAAACTTCATCGTGCTCTTCATTTTAAAATGGCATAATACATAAATATGACCCTAAACTTGACACCAAATTATAACACTGACCTTAAACTTTGACAGTGCACAAATAGGACCTTTAACTATTCAAAACCTGAACAAATAAACACCCTGATCCTATGTAGCAAAACGCGTGTTGTACACGCAAAACAGCGCACGTCCGAGTTGGAATTGAAGGATTTTTTGTTCAACTTTTGTATATTTAAAGGTCCTATTTGTGCACCGACAAAGTTAAAGGTCATACTTATAATGTGTTTTTTTTATTAGGTGGCACCATATGAGTGGATTAGTAATCCACGTCAGAGAAAGTAAGGTACACGCGTGTTGTTGCAAAATCAGAGTGTCTTTTTGTTCAGGTTTTGTATAGTTAAAGAGCCTACTTGTGCACTATCAAAGTTTAAGGTCAATGTTATAATTTGGTGTCAAGATTAGGATCATATTTATGTACTCTTCGTTTTCAAATTGATATGCTAACTAATTGTCATTAACAATACTCCATCTTTTATTCTATAAATGGAAGAAAAGATATATCAAACAGGTTAACAAGAACAGCCCATACATCAGATTCACTCACAAAATCAACCTGCTAATGAATAGAAGAACTTATAATCAGAAAATCCTAATGCTTCTGTAAACTATATACTACAATGAGTCTGAAAATTAGTATCACAATCTATTTCCATATCCAGTCATCATCATCATCATCTGGCTGATTACCCCATAATAGCATACACAAGTCAAAAAATTCGTCATCAATAGGTCGGTCCATCTGGGGGTTATCTCCTTGCAGTTCCCTAACTTTATTGAAATTTTCCTTATATGCTATGATCTTTTGCCTTAATTCCTCTCTGGTTATTTACAGACTGGGGATTGCATTCATGAAGTTATTGATTAGATCAAGTGAGGGTGGATGTGGAATATCCCCATAGTGGCTGTTGAAATTCAAGATTGATGTTAAAATCGCCACATCCAGATGATCAGCATCATAGTGGACGTAGTATTCTAGTTCTCCTTGTTCAGACACTTGTTTTCCTTTTTCAGCAGCACTTCTTCTTCTTTCTTCTTCATCTTCCTCTTTGTCGCCATTTTCTTCTTGATTATCATCATCTTCTCTGTCTTCTTCTCCTTCATCTCCTTCTGACTCTTGATTTCCACTTCCATTTGGTTCAAAATTTTGATTATTCACATTATCTTCTCCTCCGTTATTCTCTCTGTTGTCTTCTTCTTCGTTATCATTTCTTCTTGATTTTCATCTCTTTCTCCATTTGAATCTTCTTCATCTGCTTCTTCCTCTTCTCCAATTTTGTTTTCTTGATTTCCATGCTTTCCTCTTTCTCCTTGTTTCGATTCTTGATTTTCATTCTGTCCATCAACCTCCTTTTGCCTTTCTTCTTCTTCTTCTTCTTCTTCTTCTCCATTACGTAATTTATTCACATCAGATGTTGTATTACCATCTTCTTCTTCATCAGTACGTAATCTCTTACGTCCACTCAACGCAAGGCCAGTACAATTTAGTGGAAGAAGCATCAGAGATAACAACTTCTTTTTCTTCTTTCATAATATTACTCACTGATTCGTCGGCCTGCGGAGGATCAGGAATTGGTGATGATGATGGAGCTAAAATTTTCTTGCAGACAGAAAGAATAAATGAGTATAGATTTTAACACTTTGTTTCCAATATAAAGTGATTCATGAGATGTTTAACTGTCTATAACAGAAGCGGTTTTAACTTTTACTTGCTATATATATTTTAGTCTTTAAATTTATTCTCTTTTTAAATTCAAATTTAGTCTTTTATTTTCAGCTTTTTTTTCTCACAATTTATTTGCAATTGTTCTTGGGCAAAACTAATGGCAAAAGATTATTTTATCCATGTCTTTTACTTTTTGGAAAAATTATGTTACAGAGCGAACTCTGTATTTATTTGAAATAGCGAAAGCTAAATAATTCATAATATATAGCGAGAGTTTTGGTTAAATTTGTTCGCTTGGAACTGTATCAATGTGCCCACCTAAATGGTAGATAGGCGATGAATGTATGACGTTTGTAGTTATCCTTGGTTCACCTATCCCCAATGAAAGAATGAGTAATCCAATCCCCTATGGATCATGACCTTACCACACAGTCCACGATTGCCAAACAGGGATTTTGTTTTCATTCTCCATTCCTGTAATATGATCCTCACAGAACATTGATAATTTAAGCTTACAAGAAACTGAGGAAGTGTACAAGAAGTCCTTTTCACACCCAAGCACAGTAGAGAAGACAAGAAAATTGAGCAAGAATAATTTGGAGAAATTTTTAAATGATGAATCAAATAATTTCCTGTGGCAGAACAAACTATATACATTGCTTTCTTGTAAACATTGTGGATAAATAATGCACAGAATGTCAAGACCCCGTTTGGAGTCATGATGGCACCTACCACATTCCACGGTAGGAAAGCCAATACCATAACCCGGAGCTATGGCAATGGGTTACCTCGGTAAGTACGTCCAACATGCACTCTATATATGAACACAATATGTAACAACAACATTTCACAACTAAGGAAGACCGATATCCAAACACAGATCCCATGACCTGATAGTATTAATACAAGAGCTTCTAAACTTGACAAGAGGAATTTACAATCCCAGAATCTAAAATGTCTTAAATAAACTCATACATTTGTCTCGAAAGAAAAAGACAAATAAGGATAGAGGGGAAAGAGGGAAACTCAATCTCCAAGAGCTCACCATGTCTCCGAATAGTCAACTCGCACGAACTAGCTCAACAGCGGCAACTAGAACCTGGGTCTGCACCTAAAGGGTATAGAAGTGTAGTATGAGTACCAAAATACGGGTACTCAGTAGGCATTATCGGCCGACTGATCTCTAATATAATGTAAAGACGATATAAAGTAAGACAATGATCTTAAAGTCAAGGGGTAGGATCGGACTTGAATCTGGTTTGATACCACTGTAACAACATCTATACTATTAAAGCAATAACATGAAATGCTATTTCAATATACTCCATAATGACCATAACAACTGAGTATCATTTTGAAAGCGTAAAGCCATATACACAATAGCAAAACATCTACTTGCCATAATCATCATCAACCATCTTTAGAAAATACACACAAGAACTTACCACAACGTCCCATACTGCCGGAAAGTACACGAAAGAGAGCACAACAAAGAACTCATCAAAGCGTTCCATACCACCGGAGAGTACACAAAAGAATAAAACTAATAATACCATAAAGCACAACTACTCCATCAATTTATCGAAAACCGCGGGTAGCATAACCCCGCCATGACTCATTACCAAAATCTACTTCCAAATACCCATACCATAATTCAACATAAAAAAAAGAAAAAAGCGACATTGTCATAGCATAGGCATGTAATCATTAATTCTATAATTCATTGATAAATACCGAAAAGTCCATACTAATTAACCTTATTTTTCAAAAGTCAAAAGATTACAAGGATTAAAATCACTAGTCATCAAATTGGGAAAAAACTACAAGCCACCCATAGTATAGGTCATTCAACTATCATAAAGCCATTCTTTAACTAGCATCATCATGACATGAATTATCAACTAAGCCATCTCAACTTCACATGTTAGGAGATAATTTAACTAACCATCACACAATACTTGATCCATCATCACTAAGCATGTCTGTCACGACCCGAGCCAAGGCCCTAGCATCGACAAGTATCTTGAACCATGAAGGCCCGAGCACCCTTCTCTATCTGGCAATCATGCAAACTGTTCATACACTATATGGAATTGTGGAAAAGACAATAAGGATGGAAACATGGTCAATCACTTAGTTCAACTGAACAATATGAAATTTGAGTTGATAACATTCAAAACATACGACATTAGTCTGCGAAATCGCTAACAATATGAAGATCAACTTCTACCTAAAGATTGGGACAACGCACTCAGTCAGACCATAAAAATAAATAAATTAATACAGTCTTTCAACCAGGCCTTTCAAAATAGAGAAGGCTCACCAATTGCAACTTCTAAATTGGGAGTCTACTCATTAGCGAGACCCCGGGACTGTGCCTCAGATCCTGAAATATATAGGGTCAATACAATTGTACTGGTATGTAGAGAAATCCAAAATAATATATTTTTATACAATATAAGTGAGAGTAATTCATAAAATAGTTTACATACGATATAGGAAAAAAACAGATGGGCATACTTTAAAGACTTTGAAAAATTTCCATGAGATCATGAACCACTCTTTTTGTTACTTCTGAGTTATATCTACACCCTACAATCTAAAATTCTACGGGCTATATGGAATCTTCCCTTGACTTGGTGCTCAAGCCTCCAATATAAGTTTGCCGCAAGGATTGGAATATTAGTATGGGGAGACACGCAAGACCACACAACATGCTGCCATAATCCCTAATCAAATGTCATGATAGTGCACAAGACCATAAAGCATGACTCCTAAACATACTCCCAAATTGGGACGGCATAAATCAAGGTAAACAAGACCATACGACATGGTACCATAACCTCGTATCGGCAAGTCACGATTTCTAGCATTGAGTCTTTCAAATCGTATATTCTTCGGGTAACAATCTAACTATCTTTAAGCCCTTTTTAACCTTTTATAAATATGCATCTTTCTAAATTAAAAACCTGGAAATCTGAATAAAAATTTACATTCTATTTTGTTCTGTGTTACCATGGCATTACTTGTATTGGTATCGTAATACCAAAACTTGTAAGGCGTATTTCTCCATCATACATTGTCAAATTATAACTCTTTTCAAGCAAAACAATGTTCTAACCACCAATCAATCAAACAATGCATGAGAGTTCTTGTTTTAAAAACATATTTCAAACTATGCAGAGATTCTCTCTTTTCAACATTTCATCAAACATGTGGTGGTCAAGTATTTTGTAACAACCCATGCAACTCTTTCAAATCATCACTTCTCCTTTATATAAACAAGAAACACCCTCTCTTCAATACATAATTAACATCAAGTCTTAAACAACAGTAAAGACATTTGTAACATACTTCTCATTATAAGATTCAATAATTTATAACATATAAAAATAAGGGGGTTTATAACAAGAGAAGGATTATAATTCTTCTTGCTCTCAATTCAAATTCCAAACATTAAACCATATGCATACATACATACATATATATATATATACATACATACATACATATATATCAACAAAATCGAGTTTAAGGGGTAAGGCCTCAAGACCAAAACATTATTGTTAAGAAGGATTCACAATGCATAATTGGTGATGTACATTCAAAAACCTTTTGTAAATTCGTGATTTGACAACATTTAAACATAATTAAAACGATTTCACCATGCCCATGTAGTTTGGGAAAACCCCACGTACCTTATTTTGTTGAGTTTAGGGATTGGAACTCAAATCCTAACAAAACTTGACCTTAGAGGAAAATCCTAATTTTCTCTTATTCTTGAGAGTGGAGAGGATTATGAGTGATGAGAAGCTGATATTTTATCACTTAATAGGGTTTAATCCATGATTTAAGTCATGGGAGTTGAGTGAAAAGACCAAAATACCTCTCTGGATTCAAATAGAAATTTTTGAATTTCAAGTGTGATGACCTTGGTTGATAGGTCGTCAACCAATTTATGACCTATAACACCAAGTCGCCACTCAGAAGCTGATTTTATGAGTCTCTAGTTTTAGGTGACGACTTGGGCTGATAGGTCATCACTTAGGTGATGGCTTATCAACTCAGGTCGTCACTTAGAAGATAAAAATAATGGCTCACTGATTTGGGGTGACAACTTGGCTGATAGGTCGTAACTTAGGTGATGGCCTATCAACGTAGGTTCTCACTTTGTTGATAGACAAATATGCTGATGTAAGAGCATAACTTTTTGCTCTGATATCGGATTAAGGTGAAACCAGTTGCGTCTGAAAGAGGACTCAAAGATCTTTGTTTAGTATATGGCAGGACACGTAAATCATTACATAATAGGAGTAATGGTCATTGAAATTTAACCTAAGCTGAAATGTTTAATAAAACTTAATCGATAGAAACGTTCTCAACTCGTCTTTGAGTTATGAGATATTTGTGACCTCAATTCATATCCAAAGGTATTTCCACACTATAGAATTGATCATAACACATATATTAACAAAGAATCATCGGGTTTGGTTCTATACGCATAGGAAAGACTATTTGAAATCTAGCCAAAACAATGTGGGGTGTTACATTATCTCCCCCTTGGAATAATTCATCCTCGAATGAATGGTAGGATTTCGTTAAATCTATAGAAGTATGGAATAATGGACATAATCTCACATTAGAAATTTTATTCCCCTCAATAAAACATACGTAGACATTCAAGAAGAGCTTTATGACATCACCAAGTAAATTCTGTAAGCACAAATCATGAGATAATGAAACTTGACATCGACACAATTTTGGCATGTGTTTTATGGGACATGATTAAAACCTTGTAAGGCATGTAATTTTCTAAGAATCCCCGGCTTGATTAAGATTGGTACAAGACATGATATAAGATTCCCACGGGACATAAGAATAGATTAAAAACATTCTTTACCTCAAATGATACATCTAATAGCCTTTAAATTTTTTTCGACGATTCTCCACTATGATTTCAACTATGAATACCACATTTCAACATCCCAAATCTTATAATTTCCCCGCTAAATACATAACTACAAGAGTTTGAGTATAACTGTATCATACTTATATGTTGAAGCCTAACCCAGAGTAAGAAAATGTTATCTTAAGCTATGGGACCCCATGTTCTACCTCCCTTTAAGAAGACTTCTCCATATTATCACTATAATCGACCAACCTTCAGCCTTAAATCTAGGATACTAACCACATAGTGCATTGGTTTGCATTTTTATCAAGCACAACATTACAACCTTTCATTTCTACACCCACTTCATGGATTTCCCCCACTAAGACAAACAATTCCATTATTCTCACAGTGATTCTCGCCATATATTTTCCTCGTAACGGTTTCACTTAATAAAAGTTCATCTCCTTCTTTCCCTCTTCACCTCTAACCTTAGCTCGAGAAATCATATTGAAAATTTCACATTCAAGAATACTTACTCCCCTACCTAAAACATTGCTACGCTTCCACAACCACTATCCTACTAACATACTAAAGGTTATTGAGAGACGTGGGCATAAGTATCATGAATGGGAGAAAATTTAGGAACTACCTTAACTCACCATCTCCCCCTTAGGTCAAAGTCACAATCCTAGACTTATGGACATATCTCCTCGTTAAATCAATAACCACAACTCTCAACACAATAGGGTATCACTATACACATAAACTCTAAACTCACCCTTTTTAACTATAGACCACAGACATTGTTTCCCAAGAACGCTACTCTTTATCCTCTATAGCCATCAACCTACAACATAATAAAATTTGTAAAGCTATTCGAAAGGCATATACCGTCTACCTATATTCCCTCAATTTAGCTTTAAAGAACATCACACAACAACTCATTAGTCTTTCACATACTACAAAATTCAAGAACAGGAATCAGGTATACAAAATGCTTCTACACATAAAACTTTATCTAATAACAACAATCATATGAATCATGCCAAATACATACCCATAATGGGAGAAAATCTATAACATACTCGTAACAATATCTGTCGAGGTCTCTGCATCCTGGCGATTAGATAAGGCATATAACTAGTTGTGACCACCATCGACAATTGAAGTAGTACCCTTAGGAGTAGGAATGTGGGCATGGCTTGGGACTTAGCTCCCTCTATATTCCCCCCAGCTGAGTGATAGTCCCTCTAAAAATGGACTACTTGGCAACAAGAATAACATGTCCGAATCTCAGAATAACACCCTCTGGATAATTCCTCCCACAACTGCTGCAGCGAGGGTGTAACCTAAAAGGCTGACTCACACTCTCCTGGGACTGGGTGATATAAGCTTTAGGCCTATCTCCTAAATAAAGTCGATGTTCTCCAAAAGGCCTGGGCTCAGGTGCACTTGCTGACAACTAAGAATTGCTCCAAAAATTCTTTTTAGACCACCTATTTCCTCAATTACCCCCTTGGTGCTGACTGTTATTTTGATTTGTAGACCTAGCTCTCTTAGCTTCTTTTTCTTTTACCCTTACCTTAGTTATCCTCTTATTTTGCTCTTCTACTTATTGTATGTGCACTGACAACCTGGAGAAATCCATATCTTTAATTAGCCTTGCTCCCTTGCATTCCAACAACAAATCATCTGAGAGACCAGATGCAAAATTCCTCATATGAGCTCTCATGTTACCTACTAATGTTGGAGCATACCTGGACAACTGGGTGAACTTCAATGTATTTTCTTTTATACTCATCTTCCCTTGCTTCAGATTCACAAATTCTTTAACTTTGTTTCCGTCAATTCATAGGGAAAGAAGCAATCTAAGAAGGCCTCTACAAACTCACCCCATACAAAAGGCTCAACATCACTACTCTTAGAATCCTCTTATTCATTATACCACTAATTGGTCACATTTTTCAGCTGATAGGCTACCAACTCAACTCCTTCTATCTTATTCGTATGCATAACTTTGAAAATTTTCTCCAGCTCATCAATGAACCCTTAGGGGTCCTTCTTAACCTTCGTACCAGTAAACATAGGTGGGTTTAGCCTCATTAATTGGCTAACCCGGGTAACCTCAGATGAACCAGACACTGAACTCCCATCCTCAGACCAACGAGTCTGAGAGGCCACAAGCTGAGCTATCATATGAATGGACTGTCAGAACTCAGCATTCGAAACTTCTCTCTAATAAGGCTAAGGATGGTTATCATCGGTCCACGGAGCCTGAGGTGGACTAGTCAAAACTGGAGGGACCCCGGAGTGGGAACAAACTCTGGGGGATGAGCTCTATTATGGGTCCACATCCCATGAGTGGGACAGATATCCTCAGCCTTAGTATTTTGTTTATTGCTTCTACGGGGAGGCATAGTAATTTTCAGAAATACACAAAATCACTTATTAGAGGACATTCAGAATCTTCAGCACGAACTAAATCATGAACGAAAAAGAGACATTACTAAATGCCTTATAGCCTCCCATTTATAAGTGTGGTGTGATACACACCCATAAACAGGACACAGTACGACATAATTTCGCAGACGTCGTAGGATCATAAACTGTGCTCTGATACCAATTTTGTCATAACCCGAGTCAAGGCCCTAGCCACGACAAGCATCTCAAACCATGAGGGCCCGAGCACCCTTCTCTATCTGGAAATCATAAACACTATTCATACACTATATAGAATAGTGGAAAAGATAATAAAGATAGAAACATGGTCAATCACTTATTTAAAATGAACAGTATGAAATTTCAGTTCATAGCATTCAAAACATACGACATTAGCCTGCAAAATCTCTAACAATATAAAGATTAACTTCTGCCTAAATACTGGGACAAGGCCTCCAGTAAGACCATAAAATGAAATAAATTAATATTGTCTTTCAACCAGGTATTCTGGAATAAAAAAGGCTCACCAACTGCAACTTCTGACTCACAAGTCTACTAATTAGCTAGATCCCGGGAATATGCCTCAGATTTGAATTATACGGGGTCAATATAATTTTACTGGTACACAGAGCAATCCAAAATAATGTATTTTTATACAACATAAGTGAGAGTTATTCATAAAACAGTTTACATACGATATAAAAATACACATGGGCATACTTTAAAGACTTTGAAATATTTCCATGAGATCATGAACAACTCTGTATGTTACTTTTAAGATAGATGGTACACCCTACAAACTGAAATTCCATGGGCTATATGGAATTCGCCCTTGACTCAGCAGCCAAGCCTCCAATCTATATTTACAGCAAGGATTGGAGAATCAGTATGGGGAGACATGCAAGACTACACAGCATGGTGCCATGATCCCCAATCAAATCAACATGTCATGGTAGTTCATAATCACAAAGCATGAATCCTAACCATAATCTCAAATTGGGAAGACATAAATCAAGGTACATAAGACCACACAGCATGGTACCATAATCCTATGTCGGCAAATCATGGTTTATAGCATTGAGTCTTTCAACTCGTACATTTTTCGAGTAACCATCTAACTCTCTTTAAGCCCATTTAAACCTTTTATAAGCATGCATCTTTTTGAATTCAAAATCTAAAAGTCTGAATGAAAAATTTCATTCTATTCTATTTTGTGTTACCATGGCATTATTTGTATTGTTATCGTCATACCAAAACTTACAAGTCTTATTTCTCAGCCATACATTGTAAAATTACAACTCTTTTCAAGAAAAACAATGTTCAGACCATCAAATCAATCAAAAAATGCAATTAAGTTCTTTTTTTCAAAACAGATTCCAAACTATGCAAAGATTCCCTCTTTTCAACATTTTATCAAACATATGGTGGTCAAGTATTTTGTGACAAACCATGCAACTCTTTAAAATCATCCCTTCTTCTTTATATAAACAAGAAACACCCTCTCTTCATTCATAATTAATATCAACTCCTAAATGGCTGTAAAGACATTTGTAACATGCTTCTCAGTATGTGATTGAATAACTTATAACAAATAAAAACAAGGGGGTTTATAACAAAAGTGGGATTATAATTCTTCTTTCTCTCAATTCAAATCCCAAACATCAAACCACATGCATATATATATATATATATATATATATATATATATCAACAAAATCGAGTTTAAGGGGTAAGGCCTCAAGACCAAAACATTATTGTCAAGAAGAATTCACAATGCATAATTGTAGATGTACATTCAAAATCCTTTTGTAAATTCACGATTTCATAAAATTTAAGCATAATTAAAACGATTTTACCATGCCCATGTAGTTTAGTAAAATCCCATGTAAATTATGTTGTTTAGTTTGAGGATTGAAACTCAAATCTTGGCCCTTTTATTGAAAACTTTAACTTAGAGGAAAACCCTAATTTTCTCTTGTTCTTGTGAGTGGACAGGATTATGAGTGATGAGAAACTAATATTTTATCACTTAATAGGGTTTAATGCGTGATTTAAGTTGTGGGAGTTGAGGTAAAAGACCAAAATATCCCTCCAAATTCAAATAGAAATTTCTGAATTTCAAGGGTGAGGACCTTGGTTGATAGGTCGTCAACCAAGTGATGACCTATCACACCAAGTCATCACTCAGAAGCTGATTTTATAAGTTGTTGGTCTTGGGTGACGACTTGGGCTTATAGGTCATCACTTAGGTGATGGCCTATCAACTCAGGTCATCACTTGTAAGCTGAAAATAATGGCTCACTGGTTTGGGGTGACGACTTGGCTGATAGGCCATTACCCTATCAACTCAGGTCGTCACTTTGTTGATAGACAAACATGCTGAAGTAAAATGAGCGTAATTGTTCGCTTCGATATCAGATTAAGGTAACACCAGTTGAGTTGGAAAGAGGACTCAAAGATCTTTCTTTTGATATATTATAGGACACCTAACTCATTATATACTATGAGTAATGATAATTGAAAGTTGATCCAAGCGGAAATGTTCAATAAAACTTAATCCATCGAAACGTTCTCAACTCGTCTTTGAGTTATGAGATATTTCTGACATCAATTCATATCCAAAGGTATTCCCACACAATAGAATTGATCATAACACATATATTAACAAGGAATCATTGGGTTCGGGTCTATACGTGTAGGAACGACAGTTTGAAATCTAGCCCTAAAAAAATACGAGGTGTAACAATATCACAACCTTAAGGACTAGTTTTCATATTTTAATCAAGTAAAGTCCACCAACTAGTTTACTAGGTTTCTAGGTTCCAAATATTAATCATATATTTTTGAAGTAGCTAGTTACCACATAAGCCACCTTACTATGCAATATTTCATAATATAGCCTCTTATTCAAGTCAAGTATATACATTAGGTTAGCCATTGAATTTTTATGCAAGTTTACTCATAACTCTAAGCCTTAATTAAATATTAGGCATAAATTTCCTCCTGTAGCTAATTTAGCATTAACAAGGGTCACACCTCTTATATAGCTATTAGGAAGAAGAAAGAAATAACAATTTACCAAGACAGACCTCAAAATTCAAGAACATAGGCGGTTGTCCACACATGGCTTAACCTTACAAATATCAATGCATATAAGTAAATTTGCCCCACGCGGCATCATAATGTTCTTACCTCTTCCAGATTCACCGCGCATCATCACAATATCAACATATTCCTCCGGATTCATCGGGCATCATCATAATATCACACATTCCTATGGAATCGAACCGGGCATCATCATAATATCACATATTTCTCCAGATTCATCGAGCATCATCATAATATCACACATTCCTCTAGACTCGAATCGAGCATCATCATAATATCACACATTCCTCCGGACTCGAACTGGGTATTATCATAATATCACATATTCCCCCATACTCAAATCGGGTATCATCATAATATCACATATTTCTCTGCACACAACAACATACATCCACATGTATAGCCAAACCAATAAACATACAGAAAAGATCACAATATATAATAAAGTAGGGATGTGGGATAACACTTGCCATTTTACCTTACTAATAAGCTTCACACTTAATATGAGCATCAATAAGAGCATGAGTATTTACCAAACATGCACAATAATCACTTAACAAGGGTATTCATGTCATGATCACAAGATAATCCAATAATAAAGTGCAACCATCACAACTCCTACACATATGTAAATAGCTTGGACAATCACCACATATCTAGGTCTCTATGCATTTACTTAGTTCAACCTTAATGTGGATCAAGTCCCATTTCTAAATTTTGAGAATTCCAAGCTAACACACACATGTCTAGCTTTTACCCAAAATTATGCTAAGTCATCCATACCTCACTATAAGGGCTTACCAATCCTTTCTAGGTCTATAGGGAAAATCTCTTCAAGAATCCTTCTTAAGTCACCCAACACCAGGGTTATATCATATATTGGCATTATATACGTAAATACACTCCTAAGGATAGATAAGTATACCATTCATGTCTACTTAGAACAACTATAGTCTGCTCACACTAGTCATGAGACCACAATTAAGCTCACCAAGGTCCTAGACTAAGAAATCCATGGCCTATAACAATTAATGAATCCCAAGTTCACCATTTAATCAACTATCATCTAAATTCCCCATCCAATCTCGTAAGATATCAATCCTTACATTATAAACAAGATCAATCTGTACTACGGATAAGCCTAACCTACCTTGAATCCAAGCAACTCACAAACCAACAAGCTTTTTCTTTCCTTTCCGAGAAGCTTCCCCTTTCACAAGCAATGCTATCAACAATAAAATCTAAGCATAACAAGAAGAATGAAAATACCCATTATAGAACCATTGTACATGGGTTTCAAATGGACACCAAAACCCCAATTGGGTTTCACCCTTGGAAAGGAGTTTCCAAGACCAACCCATAGCCTAATTGTCTTTAGGGAGTTAAAACCCTCAAGTAATTTGATTCAATTACTAAACTTTGGGGATACAATTGATCCACAACGATTTAGGAGTTTTGACTCAAGAAACTATGAAATCAATAATAAATTAGAGGAATTCTTACCTTAGATTTGTAGCAAAAAGATGGATTACACAAGTTGATAAGCTTTTAATCAACACACAAGATTCATTTTTTTGTCAACAAATATTTATGGCTGCTAGAGATTTCAAAATGCTGAAGAATGTCTCAAAAATTAGCCAAAGGGCCTTTTTATATGAGTTTAAATGGCCCGCAAGGTCAAAACTTGTTTTTGACCCCCCGAACTCATTCGGACTCCATTTTTACAAATGAACTATGTAACCCCACTAAATTTTACATTTCGGATGAATTAGTGAAGTTTTATTTTCTATCCAAGATCATTTAGACCACTTATAGGTCCCACACTCATATATATTGATTTTAGACTTTTTGACTAATGGGTCAAAATGAGCTCGGGTGCTGTGGGATCTGAACCAAGGGTCTATCTATCCTAAAATCAATATAACATTGCTGCTGGCGAAGTCAACATTTACATCTGGAATTATTTTACTGAATTTTTCACTCGGCGGACATTTGGAATTGATGAAGACTTTAAGTTGGAAAAGTAGTTCTAAAAATTAATGAACAGTAACCAAACTTTTGGTTCCTGCAAGTCGGTAATAAATTGGTGCAGCTATGGAGGAGCTCTATTGGCAAAAATAAGAAAGAATACGGCTAATGACCCGAAGGGTCATTACACAGCACTACCTCCATTTGAACAAAGAATTGTCAGCAAAATTGACAAATAATTACAAAGAACAAAAAGAATGATCCTAGCTACATTCTTAAGTACAAATGGAGCTGCAAGAAAGGACAGGTCGATGTAGATCCATGTAGCAGATGATCCTATCTCATCCAATTTATTTTTCTAGTATTTAACTATCACATATTGGTTCATGGTCTATGAGCCCTATGCATACTTAAGTGTACTTACTCAAAAAATAAAGTTTCTTGTCTTGCCATACAGTTTGTGATAAGGTTTTTTACAGTAGAAATGACAGTCAGTTAGTAATTTATATTGTTGAACTTTCATGAGGTAGCATTACTCAAGGGCAACTTATTTATCTGTTGTTGACTGCACGAATCTTGATGATGAAGCATGATATCACCTCATTAATATTCATGCCAAGATGCTATCATGTGTAGAAGTAAATGCGTACCTTGTTTACTATCGATAGGTTTCCTTTAATTTCTTGTTTTGGAAACTGGGTCTTAAAACCTTATATTTTCTGTATGAAATATAGTGACAGGTTTAAAGGGATATTGATGTATTTTTAATGTATTTTTGTTGTCTCTCAACACCATGATGAGATACAAAAGGCATGGCAAAAGAAGGTGACATGGAAATAAATTAAAAAGAAAGTGAGGGGAAGATGTACTTATACCAAATCTTCTTCTGGATTAAAGAAGCAAAACAATGGCAAGATTTTAAAATCTCCCAACGATAAGGTCGGCAATGGAAAATGAATTTTGAGGGTTGTGGGAAGGAGGCAAGGAAGAAGAAGAAAATGGAGATTTTAGCGTATTGGGACGAGGAATGGGAAAGGCTGTTTCTCAGTCAAGTATACAACTAAATATTCTGCTAACTTGCACATCTTTTTTCAAGTGAAGTTTTAACTCGTTGAAAATACAAATTAATTTTACATTTCGTGACTATGAAAGTTGTCGATGTTAATATAGGCCTATATTATTCAGTAGAATATAGCGATTAGTCACTATTTGACGTTAAGTAATCTGATACAAAGGATATGACAAGTCAGAACTGAAAGGACCTATGAAATATAGTGAAAAGGACTTTGTTTTCACTTTGCATTTCTACTTAACCTGAGGACAAAAATATATGAAATATCTTCATTGCTTTTTTTTTTTTGCGACTTACATCCAATATTAAGTTTATAATTTTTGATCCCCTTGCACTGCAATTCTACAAGCGAAAACATAATAACTATATTATTTACTATGAAATTTCATTTTGATAATCCGAAAAGATGCACGAAACATGGGTAGAGTGTTCGCAGTCCATATCACTACCTCCGAAGTGAGGTAGAGAGGCTGTTTTCAATAGATCCTATAACTTAACTAAATCAAGGATATAAAAATTATGTTCGTTGATTCTCCTTATCAGTTTACGTTCATACTCTCATCCAATAATTACCCATTATCTTTACCACATTCAGACCCCAGTAGTTTTAGGTAGATAAAGTTTGATATTGAAGCATAATTATATGTTGTTTTTTTAATATTGAAGAATAAGTTGTTGCATTTAAGTTATACTTCTCTATACATATATGTATGATGTATCCTTTCCAGACATAACCATAGCTACTGATTCCCCCATTTGGACAAATGATGACGTTCACTTCATTTTTCTAACTTTCTATTAACTTAGAGGAGTGGTGTTGCTCTTCATTTCTAAGGTTTCAAGTTTCATGCAATTGATTTCTTGTATCTACAGATTTTGTTCTATGTTTATATTATCCCATTCCATTGTTATTTTTCTCTGTTAGAACTATGAGCTAAATTTTTTTTATCTGACCCAGAAAGTTTTGGGGTGCGACCCATGTTGGTGATTTTCAATGGGGTCGATGGTGGTATAATAGGGAACGGGCCGACAGACCCGATATGGACCTTTATATTTTTTGGGCCTAGGACTTATTTGTATGTACAGTTTATATAAGTGCATTTAGTGGGTTGTTTCTTGTATTTGGAAAATTCTCATTCTCCATATTGTACACCTCTCCTTTCATTACAATGAAACGTCCTCTGCCTCTGCTCGTGGTTTTTCCCATAAGAGTTTTCACGTAAATCTATTCGAATCCTAACAAACTAGTATCAGAGACTGTTCGGTTATTTTCTCATGGATAGCAACCATGAAGTATGATATTTAGTTATTGGATCGCAACAACTAATTTTCGTTATGGCAGGTTAAGATACAGGTTGTGCTCGCACAGATGGATTTGGATGATGCTTTATTAGGGTATGAGAAGGTGCACTCATCATGGATGGATGAGGACAAACGATGTAAGGATCAGAAGGCTCTATCTCAAATCCACCTTTATTTATCCAATTAGATTCTACAGGATATTTTGAAGGAGACCACAGCTGCTGCGTTGTGGTTGAAACTGGTATCGCTGTGTATGACGAAGAGCCTAACTAGTAAGTTACATCTCAAGCAACAACTTTATTCCCATCGCATGTCTGAGGGTGCGTCCTTGAAAGATCACCTATGTGTGTTTATGGAAATTGTCTCTGATTTAGAGACTCTGGAGGTTAAGTAAGATGAGGAAGATCTAAGGTTTATTTTGTTGTGTTCACTGCTTGCATCATACACGACCTTTAAGGATGGAATTTTATATAGTCATGATACCCTAACCATAGATGAATTCGATGATGCGTTGTTCTTTAAGGAAAAGATAAAGCATCTTATGAATAGGTGAGAGACTCAACGATATGGTCTCATTGTTCGAGGAAGGAATCATGAGAGGAACTCTGGGGTGATGATAGAAACAAATAAAAATCCAAAAATAGAAACCAAACCTGTAATTACTGTAAAAAGGGTCCACATCAAATCCGAGTGTTGGAACTTATAAAATAGAGAGAAAAGAGAAGCTCCAAAATTGAAGGAAAACCAACCATAGAAGTCTGGTGAAGCTAGTTTTGTTCAAGATAGTGGTATTGATGGAGAACTCTTGGTTGTTTCTGATGGTAACTCTAAACCCTGTGAGGATTAGATTATTGATTTAGCTTGTACGTTTCATATGTGTCGTAATCGGGATTGGTTTACAACATATGAAGAAGTCTCTAAAGGTGATATGTTGATGGGAAATAACACACCTTGCAAGATAACTTGTATTGGAAGAATCAGAATTAAGATATTTGATGGGGTTGTGAGGACACTTGGTGATGTGTAGTATGTCCCAGACCTAAAGAGAAATCTTATTTCCTTGATTACTCTTCATTCAAATAGATATAGGTACATAGGTGAAGGTAGAGTCCTGAAGGTTACTAAAGGTGCTCTTGTTGTGATGAAGGGACAAAGAAAGTCTGCAAATTTGTATGTCTTGCAAGGCTCTATGGTTATAGGTGATGCAGCTGTTTCTACCTCCTCTCTATCAAAAAGTAACGTTGCTAAACTTTGGCATATGCGCCTGAGGCATATTAGTGAAAATGGGATGGCTGAACTAAGAAGGAGAGGACTTTTTGATAGGCAGAGTATTATCAAACTGGAGTTTTGTGAGCATTGCATTTTTGGGAAGTAGAAGAGAGTCAAATTCACTAAAGGCATCCACTCAACTAAAGGCACAATTGATTGCATTCATTCTTATTTCTGGGATCCTTCTAGAGTACCTTCTAGAGGAGGTGCAAATTATTTGTTGACTATTCCAGAAAAGTTTGGGTGATCTTCCTGAAGCAAAAGATGATGTGTTGCCTACTTTAAAGGAGTGGAAGATTATGATTAAAAAGCAAATAGCGAAGAAGGTAAAACGCCTTCAGACTAATAATTCTTTAGAGTTCTGTTCTAATGAATTTAATGGTCTGTGCAAGTCAGAAGGAATTGTGAGGCACTTGACAATTCTTCATACTTCGCAATAGAATGATGTGGCTGAATGAATAAATAGAAATATAATGGAGAAGGTAAATTGTATGCTCTCTAATACTGGTTTACCAGTCTTTTTGGGCCGAAGCTTCTCCCACAACTTATATTTTTACTAACCGCTCTCCCTCAGTCGCGATTGATAAAAGACTCCACAAGAGGTATGGTCATGTATTCCTGCTAGTTATTTTGATTTAAGGATATTTGGATGTCCTGCTATGCTCATGTTGATAATGGAAAGTTGGAGCCTAGATCTGTCAAGTGCTTGTTTATGGTTTATAAGCCTGGTGTTAAAGGTTATAAGCTTTGGTGTCAAGAAAGCAGAAAGGTTATAACTAGCAAGGATGTTGTGTTTGATGAAACTACCATGCTTTATGTTCCCTCCGAATCTAGTGTTTCGCCTCCAGATGAGCTAGGTGACATGAATTACCAAAATCCATTCACCCACGTTGAATTGCAAATCAGAGCAGAGTCTACACCAGTGCCTACTTATCAGTCTAGCCCAGAGATATAGAGTGGTACTATGTCTTCTTCATCACCAATGACTCCATAATATTCTATTGCTGAAAACAAGCCAAGAAGTGATATTAGACCTCCTCAGAAGTATGCTGAAGCTGATTTGGTTGCTTATGCAATAAATGTAGCAGAAGGTATTAATTTTGGTAAAGAACTTTCTTTTTATTCAGAGGCAGTTAGTTGTGATGATTCCAACCGATGAATGATTGCTATACAAGAGGAGATAGAATCACTTCATTAGAATGGAACATAGGATTTGGTGAGATTTCCTAAAGATAAGAAAGCTATCCATTGCAAGTGGGTATTCAAAAAGAAAGAAAGAACATTGGGAGTTGAAGATACTAGGTACAAAGCAAGATTAGTTGCTAAAGGTTATAGTCAGGTTCCATGTGTTGACTTCACAGATGTGTTTTGTCCAGTTGTAAATCATAGTTCGATGCAAGCATTGCTTGGTATTATGTTCATGGATAATCTTGATCTTGAGCAGTTTGATGTCAAAACTTCATTCTTATATGGAGAACTTAAAGAGAATATCTATACGGAGCAACCAGAGGGTTTTGTAGTCTCAGGAAAGGAGGACTATGTATGTTTGCTAAAAAGGTTTCTTTATGGCTTAAAATAGTCTCCTAGGCAGTGGTCTAAGAGGTTTGACTCTTTTATGACCTCTTATATATTTCGGAGGAGTAGTTATGATAGCTGTGTCAACTTCAGAGAGGTAAGTGATGGTTCGTTTGTGTATTTTCTCTTGTATGTTGATGATATGTTGATTGCAGCAAAGGATATGAGAGAGATAATAAAAGTCAAAGCCTATCTCAATAAGGAGTTTGAGATAAAAAATCTAGAAGCAGCAAAGAAGATTCTTGACATGGAAGTTATGAGGGATAGAGAGAAGTGTAAGTTATACTTGAGTCACAAAAGGTATTTTGAGAAAGTGCTTTATGCGTTCAATATGCAAAATGCCAAACCTGTAAGTAATCCATTGGCAGCTCACTTCAAACTCTCAACCATTTTATCTCCAAAGATAGATGATGAGCGTGACTATATGTCTCGAGTTCCATACTCTAGTGTAGTCGGGTCTCTTATGTAAGCGATAGTGTGTTCCCAGTCTAATTTATCTTATGTTGTTAGTGCAGTTAGCAGATATATGGAAAATTCTAGAAAAGAACATTGGAAAGTAGTTTAGTGGATTTTTAGATACTTGCATGGATCTGCACATGTTTGTTTGCAGTTTGGGCAAAATAAAGATGGAGTAATTAGGTATGTTGATTCTGATTTTGTAGGAGATCATGATAAAAGGAGATCCAAGATATGTTTTCACCATTGGTGGTTGTGCTATCGGTTAGAAAGCTACCTTACAAACTATGGTTGCTTTATCTAATACTGAGGCAGAGTATATGGCTATTTCAGAGGCTTTCAAGGAAGCTATTTGGTTGAAGGGTCTATTTGGTGAACTCATCAAAGACTTGTAGATTACTATTTTCTTTTGCGACAGTCAGAGTGCTATCTTTCTTATGAAAAAATAGATGTTTCATGAGAGGACAACACACATCGATGTTCGGTATCATTTTGTACGTGAAATTATTACTCGTGGTGATATTGTGATGAGCAAGATTAGTACTCATGATAATCCTACTGATATGATGACCAAGACACTACCAAGTGCCAAGTTTGAGCATTGCTTGGACTTGGTTAGTGTTAGCTGTTAAGATGTGCCCTTAAGGGCTTTTGTGGAAGAGATAGAGAGTTTGTCTTGAAATGGATTTGAGTTCTGAATTAGAATTCATGTCAAGGTGGAGATTATAAGAGTTGTGACCCGAATTTTGTTGATCCGGCCTAGAAAGTTTACAGTATGACCCATGGGTGATTTTTAATGGGGTATGTGTTGGTAGCGTAGGGATTGGGCCGACAGGCCTGAGATGGACCTTTATGTATTTTGAACCTAGGACTTATTTGTATGCACATATTATATAAGTGCATTTTGTGAGTTGTTTTGTGTATTCAGAAAATACTCATTCTCCACATTGTACTCCTCTCCTTTCATTATAGTGAAACATCCTCTACCTCTGCCCGTGGTTTTTCCCGCAAGGATTTTCATGTAAATTTGTGTGTTGTTCTTGTTTTCTTTTACTTATGGTTTGTTTTTTCTATTTGAATTCTAACATTTTCCTTGCTCGGAAGAAGAGAGGAAAAATTAACATATCTGATTCTGTAAGTTGAAGAAAACATATCGAACTTGGAAAAAAGAAACATTTTATATCAAATCAAACTTTGAGCTGAACTGAAAATTTTGAGCAAACCAATATCAAAATTAATAATTTATACAACAACTAGATTCAATTTGATGAAATAATTCAAAACTTTAAATTAATGCTCCAAGAAATAATTAAAATGCCACTATGAAGACATCGACCTTGAAACTAAAAAATGTATCAACAACTCCAGCTTCATCCTGATCTTCGCCAACTAGATAATAGTCTCAGAAATTATCCCCATAAACCCATAAACAAGTTGAAAATTTTGCGACAAATAACACTACTAGAAAACATTAAATTTCCGATGGTCAATGTAGTCGGAAAGTGATCGAAAATTAAGGTATTTTCGACTACTTTCCGACTACATGATGGTAGTCGGAATATAGCTTGTCGGAAAAACTTTGCCGACTATTGTTGTCGGAAATCTCCTACTACTTTAGTTGGAAATGTAGTCGATATTTAACAAATAGTTATTTAAAAATTATTAAATTTCCGACTACTCTAGTCGGAATAATTAAAATTATTAAATAATTATTTATTAAATTCCGACTACTGTAGTCAAAAATTTAATAAATAATTATTTAACAATTTTATAATTATTAAATAAATATTTATTAAATTTCTGACTAAAGTAGTCGAAAAATTAATATTTAATAATTTTAATTCTTCCGACTACTATAGTTGGATATTTAATAAATAATTATTTAATAATCTTAATTATTCCAACTACAGTAGTCGAAAATTTAATAAATAAATATTTAATAATTATAAATTTTTTGACTACTGTAGTCGAAAGTTTAATAAATAATTGTTTAATAATTTTTATTATTTAATAAATAATTATTTATTTTTATTATTTAATAATTATTATTATTTAATAAATAATTATTTAATAATTATTATTATTTAATAAATAATTATTTAATAAATAATTATTTTGCATTCGTTTACACTGCTTTCAAATTATAAATGACATAACTAATGTATTTTTCACAACA
>NW_025834956.1:272377-287404 GCF_002878395.1 Capsicum annuum
TCCTAAAAAATGGGATTTTACCTTCTCTTCAGGACCCTCTTTAAAAATGGGACTTTACTTTTGTTCAGAACCATCCTGAAAAATGGGATTCTACCTTCTGTTTAGGACCATTTTGAAAAATTAGATTTCACTTTATCTTCAGGATCCTCCTGAAAAATGGGATTTTACTTTCTATTCAGGACTTTCCTGAAAAATGGGATTTTACTATAAGTTCAGGACCCTCCTGAAAAATGAGATTTTCCCTTTTGTTCAGGACCCTCCTGAAAAATGGGATTTCCCTTCATGTTCAGGACCCTCCTAAAAAATGGGATTTCACTTTCTGTTCAGGATTCTCCTAAAAAATAGAATTTTACCTTTTGTTTAGGACCCTCCAGAAAAATGGGATTTGACTTTTCTGCCTGACCCTCCTGAAAAATGGGATTTGACTTTATGTCCAGGACCCTCCTGAAAAATGGAATTTTACTTTATGTCTAAGACCCTCTTGAAAAATGTGATTTTACCTTCTATTCAGGACCCTCCTGAAAAATGGAATTTTACCTTCCGTTCAGCACCCTCTTGAAAAATAGGATTTTACCTTTTGTTCCGGACCCTCTTGAAAAATGAGACTTTACCATCTTTTCAGGCACTTCCTGAAAAATGGAATTTTACTTTCTGTTCAGAACCCTCCTGAAAAATGGTATTTGACTTTTGTTCAGGACCCTCCTGAAAAATGGAATTTTACTTTATTTCCAGGACCCTTCTGAAAAATGAGATTTTACTTTATGTCTAGGACCCTCCTGAAAAATGGAATTTTACTTTATGTTCAGGACCCTGCTAAAAATTAGATTTTACTCTCTGTTCAGGACGCTCTTGAAAAATAAGAATTTATGTTCTGTCTAGGATCCTCCTTAAAAATAGGATTTTACTTTATGTTCAGGACTCTCTAGAAAAATTGGATATTACTTTTTGTTCAGGACCCTCCTGAAAAATGAGAATTTACTTTTTGTCCAGAACCCTCCTGAAAAATGGGATTTACTTTATGTCAAAGACTCTCCTGAAAAATAGGATTTTACTTTACGTTCAGGATCCTCCTGAAAAATGGGATTTCACTTTATGTTTAGGACCCTCCTGAAAAATGGGATTTTCATTTCTGTTCAGGACCCTTCTAAAAAATGGGATTTTACTTTCTGTCCAGGACCCTCCTAAAAAATAGGATTTTACATTCTGTTCAGGACCCTTCTGAAAATTGGGTTTTCACTTTTGTTCAAAACCCTCCTGAAAAATGGGATTTTACTTTCTGTTCAGGATCGTCTTGAAAAATGGGATTTTACTTTATGTTCAGGACCCTGCTAACAAATAGGATTTTACCTTCTCTTCACGACCCTCTTTAAAAATAGGATTTAACTTTCTGTTCAGGACCCTCTTGAAAAATGGGATTTTACTTTCTGTTCAGGTCCGTCCTAGAAAATGGGATTTTACTTGTGTTTAGGGCTCTCCAGAAAATGAGATTTTACTTTTGTTCAGGTCCCTCCAGAAAAATAGGATTTTACTTTCTGTTTAGGACCCTCATGAAAAATATGATTTTACTTTCTATTCAGGACCTTCCTGAAAAATGGGACTTTACTTTATGTTCAGGACCCTCCTGTAAAATAAGACTTTTCTTTGGCTCAGGACCATCCTGAAAAATGGGATTCTACCTTCTGTTCAGGACCCTCCTAAAGATTGGATTTCACTTTATGTTCAGCACCCTCTGAAAAATGGGATTTTACTTTTTGTTCAGAACCCTCCTAAAAAATTGAATTTTACAATATGTTCAGGACCCTCCTGAAAAATGAGATTTTACTTTATATCCAGGAGTCTCCTGATAAATGGGATTTTACTTTATGTTCAGTACCTTCCAAAAAAATGGATTTTACTTTATGTTCAGGACGCTCCTGAAAAATGGTAATTTACTTTATGTTCAGGACTCTCCTGAAAAAAGAGATTTTACCTTTTATCCAGGACCCTTCTTAAAGATAGGATTTTACTTTCTGGCCAGGACCCTCCAAAAAATGGGATTTTGCCTTCTATTCAGGACCCTCCTGAATAATGGGATTTCACTTTATGTTCAGGACTCTCCTGAAAAATGGGATTTTATTTTCTGTTCAGGACCCTCCTGAAAAATGGGATTTTGCTTTTATTCAGGACCTTCCTTAAATATGGGATTTTACTTTCTATTCAGGTCCCTGCTAAAAAATGGGATTTTACTTTTGTTCAGGGCCCTCCTGAAAATGGGATTTTACATTTGTTCAGGACCCTCTTGAAAAATGTGATTTTACATTTTGTTCAGGACCCTCCTGAAAAATATGATTTTACTTTCTGTTTAGGACTTCCTAAAAAATGGGACTCTACTTTCTGTTTAGAACCCTCCTGTAAAATGGGACTTTACTTTTGTTCTGGACCATCCTGAAAAAGGGATTCTACCTTTTGTTCAGGACCCTCCTGAAAAATTGGATTTTACTTTATGTTTAGGACCCTCCTGAAAAATGGGATTTTACTATATGTTCAAGACACTCATGAAAAATTGGATATTACTTTATGTCTAGAACACTCCTGATAAATGGGATTTTACTTTATGTTTAGGACCTTCCTGAAAAATGAATTTTACTTTATGTTCAGGATCCTCCTGAAAAATGGGAATTTACTTTATGTCTAGGACTCTCCTGAAAAGAGAGATTTTACTTTCTGTCCAGGACCCTCCTAAAAAATGGGATGTTACATTTGTCCAGGGCCCTCCTGGAAAATGGTATTTTACTTTCTGTTCAGGACCCTCCTAAAAAATGAAATTTTACTTTATGTTCAGGACCCTCCTGAAAAATGGGATTTTACGTTCTCTTCAGGACCCTCTTTAAAAATGGGATTTCACTTTATGTTCAGGACCCTCCTGAAAAATGGGACATTACTTTCAGAAAAATGAAATCTTTCTTTATCTTAATCTTTGTTGGGGATAATTTTCTTTTTATCTTTGATTTTGGTTTCAGGAGTCCGCCTGAAGAATGGGGTGATGAAATTGAAAGTCAAGTAATAAGGTGAGGGGATTGAAAGTCAAGGAACAAGGTCAAGAAGTTGAAATTCAAACAACGAGTTGAAGAAATTGAAAGCCAAACAACAAGTTGAAGAAATTGCTAGTCAGGAGCCCGCCTGAAGAATAGGGTGATGAAACTCAAGTCAAGAGTCCAAAAGAAGCTGCATAGATAGGATTTGTGTAATGTTATTTATTTTTAACTTGTAATATTCATTTCTGATGTAATAACAAACAGAACCGTGGATCGAAACCTCGACGGGACCTCACTCGACTCTCCAACTTGGTATAGTCCATCTTCCTTCCAATCTTTTGAGATACCTGTCACATGATTCCCTCATAACTTGGGCAGTTAGGATGTCCTGGTGTAGACTCGGTTTCCCTCCTCCCTTTTGTTTCATTCTCTTTGAATAATGGTTGGGACAAAATTCTGTCTCGTTGTCTACTTCTTTGTCTGGAAACACTTCATGTTTACATTCAAAGCGGGCATGATGTAGACACGTAATTTTGTCCCTTCCAACGTTAATTTTATCCATTTTTAGCTCACCTTATCTTGTACTCTCATCCATGTAATTATCCCTCCATAAAATGACAAAAATAACATAATCCATAACAAATTTTATCTTGTTTCAATTCTATCCTCACCAACTCACACCTCACTACCCTACCCTTACCACCTACCCCACGTCACACCCTTACCCCTTTTACACTTTTCCTAATCACCCACGGTAACAAGGGAGAGGGAATGGACACACAAAATGGATCTTCTTCTTTATTTTTTTCACAGACCCACTAACAATTAACACATATCATCATCTTCATATTTTCACTAACACATAAAATGACCATAGCAGCTCCTCCATTTTTTACTATATACACCCACTGATATTCATCCATAGGGATGGATGGACTCCATTAAAAACACATACAGACACCGAATTACACTCACCACACACGGCTGAGCATTAAAAAAAAGAAAGATGATGGAGAGAGAGATTGAGAGTGATAGAGAGAGTTTGGTCGGAGAAGCTGAAACAGAGAAGAGAAAGAGAGAGCTGGTGTAAGGAGCTGAAATAGAGAGAGAGAGGGGAAGAACACGGGTCTGTTGAACTATCTCCGGTGAGTCTCTCACTGGGAACTTCATCGAAAAAATGATTCGGATTTAGGTAAACATAGTTCGAATTTGGAATTCATGATTCGTAGTTCGTATTGAGGTTGTTTGCGCTGGTTTTAAATCTGTCCCAGTGGTATTTCTTAATATCGAGTTGAAGTTTGTTGGTTGAGGTTCGTATTGAGGCTAGTTCAAGATCCAGTTCCATTTGTTTGAGATGAGATGTTGAGGTTCAGTTTTTAGATTTTAGTTGTGGTTCTAGTCGGAAAAGCAATTTCAATTGAAAAGAGACATTAAGGTCCAATTTTCATCTCATTCTCTATTAATTCCTAATTGTTTAATATTTTTGCTTGTTAAATTCATTACGTGTGAATTTTTTTTTGTTGATATCGATTAGTCGATTCTTCATCGAAATTGGTTAATCTTATGGTTGAAAAATGAACTTGGGGGGTAAGAGTTGAAAACTTGTTAAAATTGGTGAATTTTGGGTGACTTTGGTTTATTGTTGTTTTCGGAATGAGCGTGAATATTGTCGGAATGTAATAGAATCATGATTAGGCCATCGAATGAATAGGCAAAAGTTTAGGTTCGGGTAGGCAAATTTAGGAATAATGTTGGATTGAATGCATGGAATGTTGAATGTGTTGAATGCTTTCCTAGTTATCTCATGAAATTGAAATTGTATTCATTTGCCGGGGAATACCCCAAAGAAATTGTATTTATTCACCGAGGAATGCCCCAAAGTATTATGTGTTTGAAGATGGCACACGGTCAAGGCCCAGAACATCGGATGAGTTCGGGAGTAGTTTAGGATTGGCTTAAAATAGAGTAGGTTTATATTTTCGCATTTTTTTATTTTGGGACAATATAATTGGACTGAACACTAAATTTTGGATTGTTTTGTTTTGTTTTGCTTGATTGATTGTTTTGCGTGATTTATGTGGTTTATACATTCGTAGTGTCAAATTAGCCGATACGCTCCACCAAGCGACCATGGTCGAACCATGGGATCGAGGGGTGCCTAACACCTTCCCCTCGGTTAATAGAATTCCTTAGCTGGAATCTCTGTTCGCAGATCAATTTAAAATAGTCAAAACCGTTTTAAGAAGGATTTTCCAAAGGTGACTTGGCACACTGGATAATGTCAAGTGGAGACTCTGAGTTTTGAATGTAAAAATAATCCTTTTTTCAGGACAAATTTTCACCTTTTGTCACATAAGAATAAAAACCCTTTCAAACCTTAAAACGAGTCATTTTGGTATAAAAAGGGGTGTGACAGCATGAACTCTATCATTGGACTTATGAATGAACTTAACCCAAATAAACTTGACTTACCCAAAGAATTCTACACAATAAAGAATTTGGTTTCTAAGTTAGGACTTTCATCAGAGAGGATTCACTGTTGCGAGAAAGATTGCATGTTATTCTATAAGGAAGATGCAAATTTAGAAAATTGTAAATTTTGTAATCTGCCTCTCTATAAGGTTGCATTCTAAGGTTGCATGTTTTGTATTCCTGTGAAGTCGATGCATTACTTACCCCTTATACCATGGTTAAAGAGGTTGTATGCATCAATGAGCTCTGCCCCTCATATGAGATGGCACTATGAAAATAAAAGAACACCTGGTGTTTTATTTCATCCTTCAGATGGATAAGCATGGATGCATTTTGATAGTGTGTATCTGGATTTTGCTAGTGAACCAAGAAACATTAGGTTGAGATTATCTACTGATGGATTCACTCCATTTTCTGTTTCAGCTACACCATATTCATATTGGCTGGTGTTTGTGACTCCTTATAATCTCCTGCCTGAAATATGTATGACGAGTCAGTATATATTTTGTCTAGGGGTAAAAACTCATGGGTTGATTGCCACCGTCGATTCTTGCCAATTTAAATTGAGTTTAGGAGAAATACTAGTGATTTTATGAAGAATAAGACTGATTTTGAGTAGCCACCACCAATTTTGTCGCGAGAAGAAATTTGGGATAGAGTGAGGAATCTACCTAAGGTAACAAATTGTCCACCATCCAGGATACTTGGTTTTGGTGTTACACATAACTGGACTAAACGAAGTATATTTTGGGAGTTAGATTACTGAAAGGATAATCTTCTGCCTCATAATCTGGATCCCATGCATATTGAGAAAAACTTCTTCGACAACTTGTTTAATACTGTGATGGATGTAAGTAATAAAACAAAAGATAACTTGAAGGCCAGGATAGACTTAAAGGAGTATTGTCGGTGCAGTGAGTTGTACCGGACATACTTAAATAATAAGATTCAGAAGCCCAAGGCCAATTACACATTCAATTTGGAGGATAGAAGAGTGATTTGTGATTGGGTTAACAATTTGAAAATTCCAGATGGATATGCGTCAAATTTGTCTAGGTATGTTGACATGAAGGAAGGAAAGTTGACCTCTATGAAGAGCCATGACTGTCACATTTTCATGGAGTCATTGATGCCTATTGCATTCTGTGCATTGCTCGATAGAATTTGGAAGCCCATAACAGAGAGAAGCTTATTTTTCAAAGATTTATGTTCTAACACATTAAGTGCGGAGAATCTATCTTTGATGGATATCAACATTCTTTTAACCTTAAACAAGTTGACAAAAATTTTTCCTCCTCGTTTTTTTGATGTTATAGAGCATCTTCCAATTCACCTTGTGCGAGAGGCACGACTTGGATGGCCTGTTCAGTGTCGATGGATGTATCCCTTTGAGAGGTATTGACTTTTAATATTTACCTTTATGTATTTTAATAATTTTATTCCATCTAAAAGATCATACTATGCAGGACTATTGACAAATATAAGAGGACCATAAAGAGCAGATCCCGAAAGGAGGGAACAATGTGTGAGGCTTATTTGGCTAAAGAGACCTCTTATTTTTGTTCAGATTATTTTGAACATGATGTTCCATGTCTGAGAAACTGATGTGTGAGCCGATGGTAACACATTTGAAGCTTTTAACTCTGAATAATTGCGAAGTCTTAAGCAACTTTTGTTATTTTTCATCGTTTTTGTGTGTTAATGCAGATACAAGTGATCGGGGAGGAAACCAAAGGAAAGAAGATTAAAATAGTTGAAATCTAGTGGAAATAATATGAAATGTATCTGACGATCGTTTTGAAGCGTCGTCATACATGGGACAGGCTGTCAAAGTCACCATCAAGATTAGACAGGACCTGAGAAGATTAGATGAATAGTGACGATGATTCGGAAGGGCCGTCAACCAGAGGGCAGAGTATGTTGATTTCCAGTGAAGTGTGCCACCAGTTTGAAGCGCCATCAAGATCTTTGACATGCCGTTAGGATTACCGTCTGAAGAGTCAGAAGATAATAATTCACTGGAACCTTTGATGACATTTCAGACACATCGTCAGTGTCTGACACGCTGTCAAAAGCATCATCGTCTAATCCGAAGAAAAAATTGAAACTTTAATTTTGTTTCCTTAATTAGGGTTGACTATTTAAAGACTTGTTTTAGGGTTTTGAGAGAAGAATCGATCATTAATTATCAGACAAGAACTTCTGAAGAGAATCACGTAAAGTTGTTTCATCTTTACTATCAAATATTTTTCTTGTTTCTTATCAACTATTTTTTTTCTTCCACCTTATGATTAAATTGAAGGAACTACTTGTTGTTTTTCATCCATTCGTAAGTTGATCCTTATCATCATGAATTCAACTTGTTATTTCGTTCATCAAATTGTGAGCGGATAATTCCATTAGCCAGAGTTATGGGATCCATGGATAAGGGTTTGATATGATACTAGGTGTTTAACGGATTCAAAGAGTAGTAGAACGTCTTGAAATTCTGTTGTTTTTACTGAAATCTAGTGGTTGAAAACATTAGATTATACCTTAGGTTTTATTTGTTTCTAACGGAGAAATAGACTAGAGGTCGTGAATTATCAACAGGGACTCGGAAGTTACCAATCTTCTGTTTAATGATTGATGCCGTAATTGGATTAATCTACCTGAGATAACATCCTATTAGAAATAGATAAGTTATCTAAGTTTGAGAGAATTAGATAATAAATTGTCTGGTGAGGTCGAGAGATAAATCAGAAAGTATCATAGTCAAGGATATTCTGCTGTTTCTACTTACTCCAAGAATCCAAAGCAATACCTAGTATTTGTTAACTCCCAATACCCATGGTGAACATAACTCTGGTTTCTCATTTATATTGATTACAAACACTGAAGTATTGGAAGTGACATTTGGCTTTCTGTGAAACTTAAACCCCCATCTTTCGGAAATAGTAAACTATAAGTAAAACATTTTGTAATCAAATCGAATTTCACACCCTATTCCCTATGGGATTCGAGCCTAACCTATTTGGGTTTTATATTGACAACGATCACTTACACCCATTCAAGAGTGTAATTTGAGCGTTATAAAAAATGGCGCCATTGCCGGGAATACGGTTGTAGACTAAAAGTTTGAATGGAAAAATTTGCTGATAGTTAAGTTTCCTTGATTTACGTTTATTTGTTGTGTTTGTTTATTGTAGGTACTGTGTTATTTATGCCAAAAAAAAGAAGTTCTGGAGAACCACTATTACCAATCAATCCGAAACCTCAGCTTATAGGAAGAATGGCTGAACAACAGGAAGTAGAAAGACTAGCTGCTATGGCCAGGGCTCAGATGAATATGCAAAATTTGGGTCAACAAGCACGCCACTAGAACCCTGATGATGAAGACTTGGGTGATGAGGAATTGCTGAATCCTCAAAACCCAAGGCGAGTTGAGGAAGTTGCTGCACCAGTGCAGCAAAATATCAACAGAAATCGTCCAGTCCGAGGAAGATATAGGCAACAACCTATGTAATATAAGGCTGATGAAGATGTGTGAGCCGATGCTAACACATTTGAAGCTTTTAACTCTGAATAATTGTGAAGTCTTAAGCAACTTTTTTTGTTTTTGATCATTTTTGTGTATTAATGCAGATACAAGTGATCGGGGAGAAAACCAAAGGAAAGAAGAATAAAGTAGTTGAAATTTGGTGAAAATAAGCTGAAATATATCTGGCAATCATTTAGAAGTGCCGTCATACATGGGACAGGATGTCAAAGTCACCATCAAGATTAGACAGAACCTGAGAAGATTAGGTTAACTGTGATGATGATTTGGAAGGGTCGTCAAATATTTGACATCTTGTCAAAATTGCCGTCAACTAGAGGGCAGAGTATACTGATTTCCAGTGAAGTGTGACGCCAGTTTGCAAGAACCGTCAAGATCTTTGACACGCCATCAAGATTACCGTATGAAGAGTCAGAAGATAACAATTCACTGGAACCTTTGACGACATTTCACACACGTCTTCAGGTGTCTGACGCGCCGTCAAAAGCATCGTCGTTTAATCCAAAGAGAAATGTGAAAATTTAATTTTGTTTCCTTAATTAGGGTTGACTATTTAAAGACTTTTTTAGGGTTTTGAGAGGAGAATCAATCATTAATTATCAGACAAGAACTTCTGAAGAGAATCACGTAACGTTGTTTTATCTTTACCATCAAATATTTTTCTTGTTTGTTATCAACTATTTTTGATCTTCCACCTTATGATTAAATTGAAGGAACTACTTGCTGTTTTTCATCCATTCGTAAGTTGATCCTTATCATCATAATTTCAAATTTTTATTTTGTTCATCAAATCATGAGCGGCTAATTCCATTAACCGGAGTTATGGGATCCATGGATAAGGGTTTGATATGATGCTAGGTGTTTAACGGATTCAAAGAGTAGCAGAACGTCTTGAAATTCTGTTGTTTTATTAAAATCTAGTGGTTGCAAACATTAGATTATGCCTTAGGTTTTATTTGCTTCTAACGGAGAAATAGACTAGAGGTCGTGAATTATCAACAGGGACACGGAAGCTACCAACTTTCTGTTTAATGATTGATGGTATAACTGGATTAATCTACCTGAGATAACATCCTATTGGAAATAGATAAGTTATCTAAGTTTGAGAGAATTAGATAATAAATTATCTGGTGAGGTCGAGAGATAAGTCAAAAATTATCATAGTCAAGGATATTCTGCTGTTTCTACTTACTCCAAGAATCCCAAGCATTACCTAGTATTTGTTAACTCCCAATACCCATGGTGAACATAACTCTGGTTTCTCATTTATATTGATTACAAACATCGAAGTATTGGAAGTGACATTTGGCTTTCTGTGAAACTTAAACCCCATCTTTCAAAAATAGTAAACTATCAGTAAATCATTTCGTAAACAAATCAAAGTTCACACCCTATTCCCTGTGGGATTCAACCCCAACCTAGTTGGGTTTTATATTGACAACGTTCGCTTACACCCATTCAAGAGTGTAATTTGAGCGTTATCAGAAACCGACCTAATAGACATAATGATGGAAACAATACAGATCCTTCAGAACCACCATTTTTAATATTCAATCAACCAGGTAAAGGAAGTCTAAAAAGTGGTCCACTTCGATATTTGAATGAGGCAGAGCTTAAGTCAGCTATAACACATGTATTATTAAATTGTCCTGAGGTCCTACCTTTTTATAAGTGAGTATATTTATATGAAGGACAATCATACAAGGTCTATCTAAGCTTTAACTAATAAAAGTCATAACTTTGTCAGACAGCTACTTCGTTGCTTTACACGGGAATACTGTTATTTATCCTATGTTTTTAGCGTGGTTTAGAGAATATGTAAGTGTAACTTAAATATTTAACATGATTTACTAGAAATGGTCAATCTCATGTATATTTAAATTCTAATTTTTTTGAACGTTTTATAGGTTCATAATCCACTTAATTATGACCCAAATATCCAATTTTTACGTGCTATAGCCTGGGGACCTAATGCTAAAGTCAAAAAGTTTTCTAAGTACACTGTCAATGGGTACAAATTTCATACAGAAGAGTTCTCTAAGGGAAAGAAAACCAACAATAGTGGGGTTTGGGTGAAAGGTGATGGCGGTGTTGATTATTGTGGTCTTCTTCAAGAGATTTTAGAACTTAATTATCATGTTGGTTGGCCAAAGAAAAAATTGGTTCTATTTCAGTGTAAGTGGTATGATCCTACGCCTTGGTTAGGTACAAAGGTGCACCCTCAGTACAAAATAGTTGAAATTAAGCGTACAAGGGAGTATGAACTCTATGATCCATTTGTCATTACACAAAATGTGAAACAAGTGTATTACGCTCCTTATCCTTTGAAAAAGAATAAATCTGCATGGTGGGTAGTTATAAAAACAAAGACTATGGGTAGAGTTGTAGTGGAGGATATATTAGATGTAGCATATCAGAATGACATTTCAAGTGTTGAAGAAAGGGTAGATGATGAATTAGCAGGTGAGTTGAAGCATAAAGAAGGCCTATATGAAGAATTTGATCCTTCCAAACTTAGATTAAATGTTCATGATTATGGAGAAGGAACATTTGGGGAAAATGATGAGGAAGATCCAACTGATTAAAATGAAATAAGCGAGGAAGAGTTACTTAATGAAAATGAAACAAGTGATGAGGAAGAATCGATGAATTATGAAACAAATGATGAGGAAGAATTGATGAATGACTATGAAACAAGCAACGAGGATTGAGTTGTTATTAATAGTAGTAATGTGTTGTAATAAGGTCTTGAATTGTATTTTAGCTATTGCTTTTTTCTATTTTCTCTTGACAATATAGTGTCTTTTCTTTGTTAACATTTGTAGTGCCAGTAACTATGCAACATGATTTGCTTGTGTTGTTGCATTTTCTTATTACACTGCACTCATCTGTATGATTCTTCTATCTACATCATATGGAATCTGTATTTTTCCTTTTTGGTCCTTCTTGGTCATGCATGATATTTAAAATACAGATTCCATATGATGTAGACAGAAGAATCATACAGATGAGTGCAGTGTAATAAGAAAATGCAACAAGACAAGCAAATCATGTTGCATAGTTACTAGCACTACAAATGTTAACAAAGAAAATACACTATATTGTCAAGAAAAATAGAAAAAAGCAATAGCTAAAATACAATTCAAGACCTTATTACTGACATGATTTTCAAGCGTTAAGGGTCTAAGAATGTTTGACTAAACTATGATTATAATATATGTGACAGGAAAACTTAGTTGAGAATATTTGCAATACTCATTTTGGAACTTCGAATATATGTAACAACCATTCAATTTGTTTAGGAAATGAAAAACTATCAAATGCTTCTTTGACAAACTTCGATTGATAATCTCGTTTCTATCTTACCTTATTAATTTTGTGATACAATTGTTTCTTCAACTCCTACTTTGCCTGGTGAATTTCTTGAAGTTACCTCCGAGTTGGTTATTTGTTGTATGAGAACTCTTTGATCTGCAGATTTTCCTGTTGCCTCTATAGAAGATGAAAAAGGCGGAGAACTCTTGGTTCACATATTCCTGGATCATTATAATCTAAAGTAACTCATTTTTCTTGAAGTTCTTCGCATGTATGATACTATTGCTAGAAATTTTCACTTGTGCAGATAGTATTTACGAGGACATTCCTCATGATTTTGCCCTGACCTTTTGGCTATGTTGCCCAAACTTTTCAAAGTACCAATGGGTGCGTGCGAACTGCCTGATCCTCCAAAGATTAGTGTAGTTTTGTAAGATCCAACACGGGTAAGGCATCAATTGATAGCATTGGAGCAACATAGCCTTCTGGGAATTAGTACCTGCTGGTTCTTCTGATGGTGCAAAACTTTTGATAAACTTCATATCATATACTTTATTTTTAGAAATCTGTGCTGAATGTTGATGCATGGAATACTCATCTGTATTTGTAATATATCACTACAGTGCTGAATGTTGATGCATGGAATACGCATCTGTATTTATAATATACTTTATTTTTAGAATTCTGTACTGAAACTTGTCATTTTTAAGTTGAGAAGTCAAAACAAGGAGTTACTTTTACTAGTGTGTATTACATGATAAACACATTTGTTATGCAATATGGACTGTTAAAGGTACTTATTCTACATCAGCAAGTTGAATTTGTTACATTTATATGTAAAGAGTCAATGGTTGAACTTGCTCTGTATAACCAGTTCTTATATACAACTAATTGTTTTATATTGCGGTTCTTTTTTTTCCAGGTGCTTAGTAAATATAATCAATGGCATCAAAAGGTCTTAGTAAAGGACGACATAAGAAAGGTAAGAAAGGAACTGATAATCTCCCCGCAGGTCAATATATGCCACCACCACCAACTGTTACCAAAACTCTTCAAAAAGCTACTATAAATATTCTTCCTCCTCCAAGGGCAAATATTTCACTACCAAATGCATTTTTCATGCCCCCACCGCCCCACCAGTTCCAGACCTCTTCTCCCTACACTAGACTGCATATAAACTCTTCATCTGTACCTTCAACATCATCCACACCTAGCCTTTCTGGATTGAGAATTAAAGGTTCTAGCATATCAACATCACCATCCATTGATAGTGCTACAACAACTACTTCTCAATTTTTAAAATTTAAAGAGGTAGTAGAATATAACGGCAACAACAGACTAATTATCGCCCCTGATGGTGGTAATGGGTAAGTTAACCTTATGTTTTTTTATAATTTTTGAAATTTTTGAAAGATAAGATAATTTAATATAATTTTATTGCAGATTCATTCCCGCATCTAGCGGTGGACATATGATTATAGAAGAAATTAAACCATTTTACACGCAGCTGTGGGGTAGTTGGAATGAGATTAAACTCGACGTCAGAGTTATTATGTGGAACCAGTTTATGGTATAGTCAAAATCAAAGAATTTAACATTTCAGTATGCTATCAATGATGAATTTACCGTTGTATCCGTCAACTCATTTCATGACTTTAGATTAAACTATTTTGAAGACAAATTTGCATGGAATTCTTGTCATGAAAATGAAATACAACGCATTATCAAGTTCAAAGCAGCTCTACGGATCAAAGAACGCTTATATGAGGCTCGGAGGAGTTTGAAAAAACCTGGTTGGCTGAATGTTGATGTGTAGGTCAAGTTCTTGGAAAAATGGGATACTTCTGAATTTAGGGTGAGGAGGGAACGGGCAAAGGAAAATAGAGTGTCTCAAATGGGTGGCTTATTGCACACAGGAGGTTCGATGAGTTTCACTACCCACAGACGGAAACTAGTAATATTAGCTTAAATTTTTTATTTGTTCGATTTAGTTCAATGTTTTAAACCATGACATAGTGTAACGCCCCGAAAATGGGTCCCAGAGCGTCACACGGTGCTTGAGGCTACGAGTAGCCCCAAGCTAACCCTTTGAGCCATTTTCATTCAGTTCAATAGAAATCAACGGGGTTTCCATAAATAACCCTCAAATATCAATAGAGTAATCATCATCCAAGAATAAAAGAATTTCATAAAGATAACAAAATATGACTTATTAGTCAAATCCCAACATCTATAATAGTCTGACAAGCCTCTAAGAAAATCAATTAAACCAGCGAGCCATTAAGACATGCCCCAACTGACTCATACTCAGTTATCAAATGTAAACAATTCCGTGAAATCAACATTAGAAATCACGTCCTAGAAATATGAGGACTCACCACAACAGAGGATGTAGAACAGCGTGCCCAAAGAATCACTGTCGAATCTGGAACTGAGCACCTGAACCTACATTCCGAGAAAATGCAGCCCACGTCCGAAGATGTGGGTTAGTACCAGGGAAAGGAACCGAGTGTATGGGGGTGTATGCAGTTGTATAAACATCATGATCATAAATATTTGTAAGAAATATGCAGAATATATGAAAGACTCACATAGCCCGAAGAAAATCATCATAATCATGAGAAGATGAAATAAGTATAATAACACATGTGAGTCATCATATAATTTGTCAATCACTTTTAGTTCATC
>NW_025834957.1:0-1356 GCF_002878395.1 Capsicum annuum
TTTCTTTTCATGTTACACCATAGCGCAAATGCGTCAGTACAACTGGAGTACTGAGTATACGAGGAAGGTAGGCTGAACATAAAGGGTTTTATGCATGAACAACACTGACTGACTAATATGAACGTGGGAGTGCAAAACACACATATAGAAACTGGGACCGTGAATAGTGATAGCATGACCTGTAAGTTAATACATGGTTTACTGATAATAGTCACGACCGATACTGAAACAGATACCATAGACGGTTGTATCTGATAGTCTGGTATATACTGAAATATGAAGAATGCTCTAAGGTCTTTTACTGAGACTGATACTAACACTGATAACATGGATGACTGTATGTGATAGTCCTGTATATACTGAAATCTGAAGAACGCTCTGAGTTCTTTTACTAAAACTGTGGGAAGTAGTATTTAACTGACATGCCCCATGTATGCCATAATGGCTAAGCTGGGGTCCAATTTCTACCTCGACTAGAGGGGTGTAAATACCACGCCACTAGTACAGACAGCTGTGAGTGACCCTTATCTGGCGGGTACTCAATGAGAAAGGTGGGAGCCCTAAACTAATGGGTTAAGCAACCTCATCAACCTTAATCTGATGGGTTAATATTTCTCAACCTACGCTGCCTACGTTGTTTAAGAACACAAAGATTGCTACTATGAATCACACCCTGAACTGGTGGGTGAGTTCCCATCCTTGGGTTCACTCGGTACTAACCTCTACTCCCATCTGGAGGGACTGGACATGAATAACTGACTATGCATGACTTGATCTTACTGAATTTCTTTAACTGGCGAAATATTACTGATAACTGACAACTGAATAAGATCATAAGGTTTTCCTGATTCACATGACTGACTGAAGTCTATGGAATCATAGCTTAAGTTCAGATATCATGAAATATAACATGGATCTAGGCACACAGCTATAGTTTTCGGGTACAAGTACCCCCAGGACTCGATGGAAGGAAACTGACACACATGACTGACTTGATCATAAGAGTAGAGTCCATAATATATAATATCATAAGTAAAGATCTCATACTATGCATGGTTATCAACAATGTATTGCATGGAAAGGATTTCATATCACATGGAAGTATTTGCACAATCTTAATATCATGTTCATTGCATAATCATATTGGCAACACATACTAATAGCATGGAAGTTCATATGGGTTTCATGGTTATCATACATCTTGTTCATAAGTAGGATTTCCAAGAAAACATAGCATAATCACATAAGAATAGTTCATTGGTATTCCAACAACATTTACAAGGCACATTAATAACATAGAAGTCATTGGAACGTAAGGTCATATCATGAATCCTTCACTTAGTCACAATTTAGCTA
>NW_025834958.1:0-1439 GCF_002878395.1 Capsicum annuum
AATCATTTTTATTTTTTCTTGGACTTTTACTGTTTTTAAAGTATCAAAGATATTAATACTCATTAATTCTAATTGTAAGAAATTAAGCTGATTTTGTTTCATATTGATAACGGTATTTATATCTCTGGTTACAGGATGAGTAACAAAAGGATAAGAAATTTGTTTGTCCTTGTAAGTAGCCTTAAAACCATTTGCATCAATATGAGTATACGGATAAATAGCATTTATAAAAGGTGTTCCTAAAATAATAGAAGGATAAAGATGATTTTTTACTAAAAAGAAGAAATGTGGAATGCAGACTCTGTCTCGGCAGATATGAGTATTTGACAATTTATAATTGATATCAAGAGCATGACCAGATGCAGACTTTATTATATGAGTGATTTTTTCAAAATACCTAGTTGGGATTAATCCTTCTTGAATACAACTAACATCAGCACTACTATCAATCATAGCAATATTGGTAACAGAAAATTCCTTATTTATCAAAATAGTGCAGTTTATATACCATTTATGAGCAGTAACAATTTGCATTATTCCCAAGAAATAATCTTTTTTCAAATCTTCTGCTGGATTGAATTTATCAATTTCAGAATTTTCATAGTGTTCGAAATCTTTTTCTTTTCCTTTTGAAGCAAAAGAGACTTCGGGAATATCAATAATTTTTTCTTCAATTTTCAAAATTCTATGATCTGAGATCATCTGATTTTGTTTTAAGGAAATAATCTCCTTTTTCAATTGCTCAACTTTGATTTTTAAATCATTAAAGGTAGTATCTCTACCGGGGGTTTTATTTAAAGCAAGACATCGATTAACTTCAGCTAGGGAATAAGACATGGGATGATTATCAAAAGAGTCATCTTTAGAAGTACTAGTATTAGCAGAAGTCTTTTGAGTAGCAAACTTGAGGATTTTTTCAATCAGTTTTTCATTAGTAACTTCTTTTAGTAATTCAAGGACGTTTTCAGCAGTAAGAGTTTGAACATTTAAATCAAGGTCTTCGAATTGCGCTTGCAGTTTATACATCATTTCATCACAATTGCAAACATCATTATCGCAGTCATTACATTTATTATCCTGATCGAGCTCACTATCAGAATTAGGTAATTCAAAATCATTTTCGGAAGTAGAATCAGATTCGAAAGCAGAGGAGTATAATAAATTATAGACTTGGTCATGAATTTCTTCAGAGAGTCCTAAGGACTTGAGTTTTTGTAATTTGCAGTTTGGAGCTATATGACCATACTGGTTACACTTATGGCATTTAATTTTGGCTAAATCTCTTTTTGATCAATTTTTTGTGAATCTAGTAGACTTACGGAAGGATTTTCTAGTTTCACGTTCGTCCTTGCTTCTATGCCTGAAACGCTTTTTTCTATAGGATGTAGAAGGCTTAGAATATTTTTGGGGTTTTCGTACGAAGGGTTTATCCATACCAA
>NW_025834959.1:0-1378 GCF_002878395.1 Capsicum annuum
GACATCTTAACCCGTCAAATTAGGGTTGATGAGGTGACTTAACCCGTCAGTTTAGGGTTTCTACTGTTCTCATTGAGTAACCGCCAGATAAGGGTCACTCACAGGCTGTCCTTACCCATGGCACGGTATTGACACCCCTCCAGTCGGGGCAGATATTGGACCCTAGCTTAGCCATAACAGCATATATGGGGCATTTTGGTTAAACACTACTTCCCACAGTTTTAGTCTCAGTAAAAGAACTCAGGGCGTTCTTCAGATTTCAGTATATATAGGACTGTCAGATACAGTCGTCCATGTTATCAGTTTTAGTATTAGTCATGATAGTTATCAGTAGACCATGTATTAGCTTACAGGTCATGCTATCACGTATTCACGGTCCCAGTTTCTATATGTGTGTTTTTACTCCCACGTTGATATTAGTCAGTCAGTGTTGTTCATGCATGAAACCCTTTATGTTCAGCCTACCTTCCTCGTATACTCAGTACTCTAGTTGTACTGACGCATTTGCGCTATGGTGCTTTCTTTTCATGTTACACCATAGGTTTCGAGACACGAGCTCCAGCCCAGCAGTAGCGGTAGCATTCCAGTCGCAGAGACACAGTGAGTCCTCATTGATTCGAGGACAATATGATTTGATATATTTATTTTTTCAGTTTAGTTTTACGGAGTTAGTTGGAGACATGTTTCTTCAACTCCTTATTCAGATAGTTTAGAGGTTTTCAGATTTATGTTCTGATTTACGTTCAGACTTAGCTTTCAGATTTAGTTATTTTTGGTATTTTCACCCATATGATTTTATTCAGTTGAACCTTATGGCCTTACAGTTCTATGTATTGCATATTATTATATCATGATTTGCAGTATACAGGTACAGATATCAGTCATGAGTTAGCTTGTGATCCCTCGGGGTTATAAACACCGTGTAGCATTCCGGTTCAGCGAATCGAGGTATTACAAAATTGGTATCAGAGCCTAAGGTTCAATAGAGTCCTAGGAAGTCTGAAAGCCACATCTAGTAGAGTCTTGTACATGGGTGTGTTGCGCTACACATTTATGTGCGGGAGGCTATAAGATGTTTTAGGAATAGTCCCCTTTCTTCATTATTCATGCCATGCGAGTGAGCATAATCACAAGTTAAACTCTCAGTCTAATCCATTATTCTCTTATTCCAGACCATGACCCCAAAGAGAAGAAACCAGCCAGCTCCTCAGCCCGAAGATCCTTTGGGCGAACATGTTTCCCATGCGGAGTTTAGAGCCGTATTTACCATACTTACTCAGTCCATGGCTGCACAGAATGAATGGCCACCAATCATTCTGGCCAATCCAGTGGCCACTCCTAAAGCAGCTAGGGTTTGGGACTTCACCCGGATGAACCC
>NW_025834960.1:0-2569 GCF_002878395.1 Capsicum annuum
AAAAATGTAGCTATGTGCCTAGAGCCATGTCATGTTATCATGATACTCTCAGTTAAACCATGATCTATAGAATTCAGTCAGTCATGTGACTCAGGAAAAATTAGTAATGTCAGTAATCTCAGTAGTCCAGTACTCACAGTAATCTCAGAGTCACGTGACTCAAGAAAACTCAGTAATCTCAGTAATCTCAGTAGTCTAGTAATCTCAGAAATCACAGTGCTAAGTAACCTTAGCAACCTCAGTATTCACAGTTAACCTCAGTAACTTCAGTACTCTCAACCAGTCCTCAAAACTCAGTACATTCCATCAGTCATTCAAATCCAGTAAACTTAGTTTAGCTCTGCTAAATAATAACACTAGTATCAATCCAGCTAATCAGTATCCGTTCAGTTCAGTTATTCAGTTCATCTTAGTTAATCATGTTCAGTCTCTTCAAATGGGAGTCGGAGTTAGCACCAAGTGAACCCAAGGATGGGAAATCACCTGTTATATGAGGGTGTGATTCGTAGCAGTCATCCTTGCATTCCAGAACTATGTAGCCAGCATAGGTTGAGACATCACAGCATGTTATATGAGGGTAGATGAGGTGTCTTAACCTGTTATATGAGGGTTATCACTATTCTTACTAGAGTTACCTATTATATGAGGGTTATCACTATTCTCACTAGAGTTACCTGTTAAATGAGGGTTACTTACATGTTGTCTTTACCAGTGGTGCGGTATTGATACGCTTCCAATCAGGGTAGAGATTGAACCCCAGCTCAGCTATAATAGCATACATGGAGCATGTCGGTTAAACAATTACCTCCCACAGTCTTAGTCTTAGCCTCAGTAAAAAAACTCAGATAGTTCTTCAGATTTTAGTATATCAGGACTGTTAGATACAGTCAATCAAATACAGTACGGGACTCAGATAGTTTAATCAGATTTAGGGTTGTCAGATATAGTTACTTATTTTACCAGTAATCAGTATTAGGGCTATCAGATTTAGTCACTCATGTTATTAGATATGTCAGTTGTCAAAACTCATGTTATTAGCTATATCAACTATCAGAACTCATCTGTTAGTTATATTATATATCAGTAAACTCATGCTATCAGTACTCGATTTCAGAACTATCAGATACAGTCAATCAGACTAGTTCTTTATAATTTGAACTGTAAGAAATAGTCATTCATCCATTCAGTATCTCAATATCAGTACACTCATGTTGTCAATATTCAAACTTAGTAGTCAGTATCTCCACGAGTTTAGTTATAATTGCTTATGCATGTATGTATTCTCATGATCATATTAGTCAGTATTTTTCATGCATATAACCCTTTGCATTTAACCTACCTCACTCGTAAACTTACTATATTCAGACGTACTGACGCATTTGCGCTATGGTGCTTTCTCTTATGTTACACCAAAGGTTCAGAGGCACATGTTCCAGATCAGCAGTAGCATTCCAGTCGCAAAGTTTCAGTGAGTCCTCATCTATTTGAGAAAAATATTATTTTATTTCATTTATTATTTTAGTTCAGTTTTTCTAAATGGAGTTAGTTGGAGACATGTTCCTTCAACTCCTTACTCAGACAGTATTTTGAGGCTTTTAGATTTAGTTCATATTTGATTCAGACTTCAGTTGTTTTTGGGTATTTGCCACCTATGTGGATATTACATTTGTCAGATATCTTATTCAGTTAAACCTTATGGCCTATTATCCATGTTTTTCCACATTATTATGTCATATATTGTAGTATACAGATATTAGTCATGGGTTAGCTTGTGGTCCTTTGGGGTTATCAGCACCATGTAGCATTCCGATTTAGAAAATTGGGGTGTTACAAACTTGGTATTAGAGCCTAAGGTTCATTAGAGTCCTAAAATATAAAAGCCGCATCTAGTAGAGTCTTGTACATGCATGTATTGGGCACCACACTTATGTGTAGGAGGCTATGAGATGCTTTAAGAACAGTTTCCCTTCTTTTATATCTCAGATCGTGCTATAGCAAGGTTCTCTAAGAAACTCATGTAGATTCTCATCATGCTTCACTCATGTTAATTCCACCTTACTTTCAAGGTAATAGAAGCAGTGAAGCTCAAGTTCTAAAGATAGGGCTTTCTCAGACAGTATCTCATCAGTTAAGTTAGGTTCCAAAGTTGTATGGATCTCATTCATGATCATGAGAACTCATTCTCAAACCCAGATTTAGATATGCCATCAGATCCCTTCTCAAAATCCTATGATAGTTTGTGACCCAGAGTTAGAAGTATGAACCCAGGAGTTTAGCAGTAGACAAGTTAGGATACGATATCCATATTGAATAGATTATGTATTCATGGGGATAGTTTTGCCATAATGAATCAGTAGGCTTGAACAGTGTGAGTTAGAAATTTAAGTTTATTAACTTGAAATTAGGCAGAAAGGTGTAGATGTGACATTAGTAGTATGTGAGAAAACAGAGGCAGATGATGTGTTTAGTAAGAAGAGCATGTGTTGATTAGAGTGTAAGTATGTGATGATGATTTCAGTGCAGTTTAGAGATTAGTTTAGTGTTCACAAACTTATGATGATGGCTTAAA
>NW_025834961.1:0-1401 GCF_002878395.1 Capsicum annuum
TGACTTGAGTGATATTGAATCATGCAACTCATAATATCTTAGATAGGAAATGTAGGAAAAAAAACCCATAAATCATTATAGATCATCATAGGCAACTTGACTTACCACATCAAAACTCAGAGTGACTCCGTATTTCAATAAACATCACTCTTATGAACAGGGGAGTTTCCTATAACCAACAACCCCACGTGAGCTACGTAGAATACCAACGTTTGAAACCCCCGTTGGCGGGAGCGTCATACTCTTTGCCAGAGAGTATGACCTTAAAACTGCAATAATCACAATCAGGCTCTCTGGCCAATAATATCATCATCAAACAACCCTACGGTGGCACATAGGTTTAGGGAAATACCAAATTTCCCTCTCGGTGCTAAGTACTACTCTCCAAAAAGCTCACAACGCGTTAGGAAATCCACCACAATATTACAAGGGTCTATCATAAATACCAAATCAAATCTCTTTCTCATTTATCAAATCATATCAATTTGTGGATTCCTAACTCAACACATTTTAGCTCAAAATATTTTAATCTTCCTCAACATCAACAAGGTATCAATGCATTGAACCATAACCGACTCGACATTTGGACAAGGATATGAAGACTCAATACATAATATTTTCAATAATTTAACTCATCAAAACCATCTGAAAAATACCAAGACTCATTGCAACTTATATATCAACATTTTTCAATTTGTCATCCAACTCTAATTTAAAGGTACTTGAGACATCAACCCATAGTAGGGATATAGATTTCCAATATCAATTATAAATTCATAATAAGGAAATAGTGGAATGATAGTATAAATCAAGGCTTAACAAATTAAATCATCATACTCTCATAATTAAATACTTTTTGGACATCATTCCATCTCAACATCATACACATATCGGATGACATAATCCCATAACTCATGGACAATAATATAAGATATAAAACCATATTTCCAATTCATGGTAAAACATGTAAAATCTCATGTCAATGTAATTCAACAAAAATACCGGGCACAAGATCGAAAGGATAATATTGTTTAAAGCCCCATAAACCTAAAAATGGAAGATGAATATGAACTTCCGACTCCGGAACTTTATTCATGAAAATAAAGGGTGCTTATCAAAACCCTTAACATGATCAACTTGAATCCCAAATCAATTTGAAATTTCTACGGTTCAATCAAGAGACATAGAAGGATGAAATTTGGAGTAGTAGGGTTGGGGTTTGAGCCTTAGGAAATTTTAGAGAAAAATGAGCTATTGAATGCTCTTAATGGACTTAAATCCATGGTTTACCCGGATGTATTGGAGTGGGAATGACCAAAATACCCTTAAAAATCAAATAATATCAAATTTGTCCTTTGGTGGACTGTTTTGATAGGCTGAAGTAGATCGACCATAATTTTT
>NW_025834962.1:0-1966 GCF_002878395.1 Capsicum annuum
CGTTTCCATTCATGTACAAGCCTAAGAATATGGCAAAATATATCAGTGATAGTTCGGACACATGAAGAGGAGGGGCATGGATGCCCCGGTCCGTAGGTGTGAGAGGCTAGCGTTGGATGGTTTTAGGCGGGGTAGGGGTAGGCCGAAGAAGTACTGGGGTGAGGTGATTAGGCGGGACATAGAACAGTTACAGCTCACCGAGGACATGACCCTAGATAGAAAGGTCTCGAAGACGCAAATTACGGCAGAGGATTAGGGCCAGTTTGGGTCGCTAGTGTAGGGAATTACTTAGTGGGGGTTTTATTCCTGTTATGATTCTGTATTCCGTGTTCCATGTTTATTACGAATTTGTGTGCTTTCCTCTGCTTTCCTCTGTTTTATATTCCTTATGGGTGCCGTATTTATGTTATGTAATCTGCTTCTGTGCTTTACTATGTGTTTGTGTGGTATCTCGTGCCTTGAGCCGGGGGTCTTTCGGAAACAGCCTTTCTACTTTATCAGAGGCAGAGGTATGGACTGCGTACATCTTACCCCCCCCTCCTCCAGACCCCACTAGGTGGGAATACACTGGGTTTGTTGTTGTTGTTGTTGTTTTATTGTGAATAGTTGATTATTGTCATGTTATCAAGAAGTGCCATGTCTTAGTATTATCTATTCTATCAAGTTCTGGGGGAATTTAATACCCGATAATTTAGTTGTTTACCTAGATCCAGTGTCAGTACAGAATAGTATCAGTTATGTCATGATGAATAATACTCTCAGTAAGATACGAAACTCAGTAGAACTTAGTCAGTTACAGAACTCAGGAAAACTTAGGAAATTCAGTATCAGTCTAGTTCAATTCAGTACATCAGTTCAGTGTATTTTAGTTATGGGTAAGATTTAGCACCGAGTAAACCTAAGGATGGGGACTCACCTACCAGCAGGGATGTAGTCCTTAGAAACAGTCCTTGCATTCCAGAACTACATAGTTAATATAAGTTAAGACATCAACCTACTAGTTGGGGGTTGATGAGGTGTCTTACCTTTTAGTTGAGGGTACCACTGTTCTCATTCAGAGCACCTGCCAGATGAGGGTGACTCAGTATTTTTCTTTACCCATGGCTCGATACTGATACCCTTCCAGCTGGGGTTATAGGTTGGACCCCAATCAGTTCAGAAAGGGTCATGTCTGTTAGATAATTACCTCTCATAGTCTCAGTTTCAGTTCCAGTCTCAGTATTGAACTCAATTCAATTCCATAGAAATTTAGACTATCAAGCAAAGTCACTCAGTTCAGTACAAAACTCAGAATAGTTCCACAGAATTAGGACTGTCAGACACAGTCACTCAGTTATCAGTAATACAGTATTAGTAAACTCAGATATCAATAAACCAGTAATTCAGAACTCAGTATTCAGTATTTCCATGATCTCAGTTATAGTTTAAGCATTCATACATGTACTCTCATTCAGTTATGTTCATATTATTCATTCTTTTATTGTTCGTGCATATAAACCCATGTACATCAGCTTACCTCACTTAGCATACCAGTACATTCAATGTACTGATGCATACTTTTCTCTTGTTCTATGATGTCTTATATCATAGGTTCAGACGCACGGGCTCCCAACCGCACTTAGCAGGCCAATCCATTAGCAGCAGATTTAGTGGTGAGTCCTCATAGTTCGAGGAAAGATTTATCATTTCAGTTATATTAGTACGCAGTTTACTTCAGTAGTCGGAGTTAGTTCGGGACTTGTCCCATCAACTCCTTGTTCAGACAGCAGAGGCTTTTCAGACTAGAGTATTTTAGACAAATATATTAGAATTCAGTTCTCGATGGAGTGTTGGGGTGACTTCGGTGGAGTGTAAGATGCGGGAAGCACGATTGAGATGGTTCGGACACGTGAAGAGGAGGGGCATGGATGCCCCGGTCCGTAGGTGTGAGAGGCTAGCGTTGGATGGTTTTAGACGGGGTAGGGGT
>NW_025834963.1:0-1403 GCF_002878395.1 Capsicum annuum
TCAGGTACTTGTGGACAATTATTTCCTTAAGGACACTCCGTGATTCGGAGGACTTGGCCATTTCTATTTCATCTTATTTTTTGAAGAAAAAAACATACTTCTTAGAAAGATCAATTTTGATCTTGTGTTGAGGGTGTTGTTGTACTTCATAGTATTATTTTTTTATACTTGAACTAACGTTGAAGTTATTAAATCAAATTATAGATTCTGTGTACCCAAACACATTGAAAAACAACACAATTATTATTGAGGAGGGAGTGTGCAGTTCTTTCTTCTCTGTGTATTTGTATTGTTAAGCATACTATAGTTTTACTTTGTTTCTCATTTCTGATTGTTACAAGTGTTGTATTTTCATTTGGAATGAAACTATTCATCATGAGTTTGTTTCAAGTCATCATTTACTACTATTTAATAGGAGCGGACTCGCATATAAAAACATCATCGTTAAATTTGAAACAAGTAGTGTTTAAAGTTGCTAAACTTGTAAATAGTATTTTGATATATTAATGTTCATTATCTTTTTGTGACAGGAAAAGATGAATATTGATGGTCATATAACTGAAGGTGTGACAAGTGTGGCAGCAATGAATGTTTCTACAAACAGTCGTACAACCGTACCACCCGCTATGGCACTAGCGAAAAAGCCCAAAAAATATTTTGGGATTAACTTTAAGGAGTAGAAATAGAAGATGTTCACAACCTTGTGTCTTCAAAGATTTATATCTGAAGATACTCTAGAAGTGCCCGAAGAAACTTCAAACAAAGAGCGATTTGTTGTAATAGAGGCATGAAAACATTCTTATTTCCTATGTAGGAATTAATACTAAATGGGCTCCAAGATGATTTATACAACGTTTACGGCAAAATGAATACATAAAAGGAGTTGTGGAATGCGCTGGAAAAGAAATATAAAACTAAAGATGTTGGAACTAACAAGTTCTTTGTTGCAAGATTCCTTGAGTACCAAATGATTGACAGTAAGACTGTTGTATCTCAAGTATAGAAATAACAAATCATCATCCACAATCTACTGGCTAAAGGTATGAATTTAGTGAATACCTCATTTGAATATGTTAAAACTGTTCTTAATGAGCATATGAAATTTATCGTAGTTTAGGTTATGAACGATACATTTCAAGTTGCTACAATAATAGAAAAGTTGTTAGCTTTGTGAAAGGACTTCAAAAATTACTTGACACACAAAAGAAAGGAGATGATAGTCAAAGACCTCATTGTGAGGTTGCACATTGAGGAAGACAAAAAACCTGCAGAGAAGTGGTTGAAAAGAAATTCTTCAATGAGTGTAGCTAAAATTGTGGAAGACGACTTTAACAACATGAAGAAGCGAAAGAAAGCTGAAAAATAAAGTATTGTCGTATCTCAAGTACAAGAATTGCAAGTCA
>NW_025834964.1:0-1240 GCF_002878395.1 Capsicum annuum
CTTTTCATTTTACTGTTTGTTTTTTACATTTGTGCAGTAGAATATTTTTTGTCTGCTGTTCACAACGATCCTACATCTATTAATTTCAAGTCATCTTCAATTTCCTGTCGTGTATTGAGTTCTCTAATAATCACTAAACAGATCTCATTTTGATTTGATCGAAGAAAGGTTTGTGTAAGGTTTATTCTGTTAAACATGTTAAATATGTAAATATGCTGGTACATATGGGCTATGACAAATGAAACTCAAAAATAGTATTATGTAATTTTGGAAGTGCTTTTGCTTCAGCATTATAGGACATCTAATTGTTAGACTAGAGAATAATCAAGTTTTTTTTTATCTTGGAATATGTTTCTCTTTTGTACTGTGGAACGGCGTGCTAACTGGATCACATATATGTTAGACCTATATAAATGTGAAGCTGCAGTTTTCTCTTTCGGCAATTTCAATTGTTCTTTAAGTTTTATCATCTCACATTTGGATGTTTGTATTTCTTTCTAACCATGATTGGTTGATTTGCCTCTTCACTAGCTAACTAATATGTGGTTTACGTACTTATTTTGTTGTGGAATAGTCCTTTTTAAGTTGTCATTTAAGTGCTAATTTAAATTATTTGTTCTCTTTTTATAGGTGTCCAAAATGAAGAAAGATATGAAGAAAATGATGAAGATATTGACCTTACTAGAGAAGATTTTTGGGTTGTGGATAAATGCTCTAATATCAATAGTTTTGTGTTGAATTTTTTGAAACTTATCGTGACTTGAACTTGCTACACTGTAAAAACTTAACTAATCATTTTGGACTTGATTACATTTTGCTTTTGATTTGTATATATTGTGTTATAATTTGTAAAGCGTTGCAACAGAATAACAAAAGAGTCGAAATAGATTCTATGACAATGGTTTAATGTCATTGGAATAGAGTCTATTGCAACGGTTAGTAACCGTTGCAATAGATGAAAATAGGCATTCCAATAAGTAATGAAATAGTTGTAATAGGTAGTCAAAAAGTGTTGTATCAGAACAACAACAGCGTCATAATAGCTGCTATTGCAATGGTTAGTAACTATTGCAATATCATCTATTGCGACGGTTATAAACCGTCGCAATAGATGAAAATAGTCGTTCAAAAAATAACCATCACAATAGGTCTATCTATGGTGATGGTTTCCAGAAACCGTCCCCATAGCTCTACCTATGGCGACGGTTTAGACAACCGTTGCAATAGACCGATCGCAACG
>NW_025834965.1:0-1771 GCF_002878395.1 Capsicum annuum
CATCATTCAAAGGCACGATTAACATCTCAAAAATGAGATGTTAATCGTGCCTTTGAATGATGGTTCTTGGAGTTCTTGAACTAGTAACTTGGAATCTTGAGTAAATTTGCAGAATTAATGGTGAACTTTGGAGGTTCTTGAAGTTCTTGAACCAGGAACTTGGTATCTTGAATAAATTTGCAGAATTAATGGTGAACTTTGGAGGTTCTTGAAGTTGGATGTACGAGCTTAGGGTTTTCTTTTTGAGAGAATTTAATGTTCTAATAGGCTTTATTATAGGGTTTGGATGGATTTTGGGTGAGGGGGATTGACCAAAACACCCCTAAAAATCAAATAATTCTTGAATCTGTCCTTTGGTGGACTGTTTTGATAGTCTAAAGTAGATCAACCATAACATTTTATTCCGATATCCAAATTGGATGAAACTAATTTCATTAGAAAGAGGACTCTCATATGTTTCCGTTGATATATAGTGTCTCACCCAGATCATTGTGTAAGAGGAGTTATGATTGTTTGAAATTGACCCAAAAATTCGCTTTTGATAGGTTGAAGTAGATCGACCATAACTTTTTGCTCCGATAGATAAATTGGATGAAACCAATTTCATTGGAAAGAGGACTCGCAGAGATTTCCATTGATATATAGTACATCAGACAGATCATTATGTACAATGAGTTATGATCATTTAAAGTTGGAGAAAAAATACGCCAGGCCTCAGTACTTTTTCCTGTACGTTTTACTGTTCACTACTATTCACTATTCAATCGGAATGTTCATAACTCGTCGCTCGGGTGTCCGTTTTGGATGATCCACATATCGTTGGAAATATTATTCGATACTCTACGCAATGGTGGGTCATAATCTAAGACATTCCACATGAAAAATTTATAATTCATTCTAGAAGATAGAACCCAACACGTTTGCGCACAAAATTTCAACGAAAAATTTCCCGGGGTATTACATCATCCCCCCCTTGGAAAGATTCGTCCTCGAATGATACTAGACATAACAAGATTATATAGGGAATAGAGCATACATTTGAAACCATTCGCTAGAATCATCACCACATCGTTTCTCACTCCGAATGCAACATAGAATGCATAAATTCAAGAAACTACAGCTGAACACATAATAAATGACAGTTGAACTGCCACAACTTTTATCAAAAGTGCATGATTTAGGAAAGAACAGTACCTTTGGCTTGATTGGAGTTCGCGTAAAATAGGTGCGGGTACTTGGATCGCATATCCGCCTCAGCTTCCCAAGTTGTACCCTCAACAGATTAGTTTCGCCACAACACCTTGACCAAGGGAACTTCGTTGTTCCTTAGTCTTCGGACACTGAAATCAAGAATCTCAACAGGAATCTTATCAAAAGAAAGATTTTCTTGAATGTCAGCACTTACAGAGGAATCCACTACCACAACATCGCTAATATGCTTTCTAAGCATGGATACATAGAATATTGGATGAACAGAGGATAACTCGAAAGTTAACTCGACCTCATAAGCTACCTTACCAACACGGCTAAGAATTTTATAAGGACCAACATAACGGGGACTAAGCTTCCCCTTCTTTCTGAATCTCTTCACCTCCCTCATGGGTGAAATTTTCAGATACACTAGGTCACCAACTTCAAATTCAAGGTCTCTCTTTCTAACATCCGCATATGACTTCTGACGACTCTGCGCAGTTTTCAACCTTTCCCTAATCAACTTAACTTTTTCCATAGCCTCAAATACCGAATTAGGACCACTCACATCCGCTTCACC
>NW_025834966.1:0-1842 GCF_002878395.1 Capsicum annuum
GGAGGTTCTTGAAGTTGGATGTAGGAGCTTAGGGTTTTCTTTTTTAGGGAGTTTGATGAAATATAACATATAATGCTTCTAATAGGCTTTAATATAGGGTTTGGACGGATTTTGAGTGAGAGAGAATGACCAAAACAAACCTAAAAATCAAAAAAATTCTCGAATCTGTCCTTTGATGGACTGTTTTGATAGTCTAAAGTAGATCAACCATAACGTTTACTCCGGTATTCAAATTGGATGAAACCAACTTCATTAGAAAGAGGACTCTTATATATTTTCGTTGATATATAGTATCTCACCCAGATCATTGTGTACGAGGAGTTATGATCGTTTGAAGTTGACCCAAAAATTTACTTTTGATAGGCTGAAGTAGATCGACCATAACTTTTTGCTCCAATAGACAAATTGGATGAAACCAATTTCATTGGAAAAAGGACTCACAAAGCTTTCCGTTAATATATAGTAGATCACCTAGATCATTATGTACAAGGAGTTATGATCATTTAAATTTAGAGCAAAAATACACCAGGCCTCAGTACTATTTCCTGCACGTTTTACTGTTCACAACTATTCACGATTCGATCGGAATATTCATAACTCATCACTCGGATGTCCGTTTTGGATGATCCATATATCTTTTGAAAGCTTATTCGATACTTTACGAAATGATGGGTCATAATATAAGACATTTCGCACAAAAAATTTATAATTTATTCTAGAAGATAGAACCCAACACGTTTACGCACAAAATTTCAACGAAAAATTTCTCGGGGTATTACATCATTCCCCCTAGGAAACATTTATCCTCGAATAACGCTAGACATGCCAAGATTAGATAGGGAATAGAGCATACAGCTAAAACCATTAGTTAGACTCATCACCACATCGTTTCTCACTTTGAATGCAACATAGAATGCCTAAATTCAAGAAACTACATCTGAACACATAATAAATGACAGCTGAACTGCTGCAACTTTTATCAAAAGTGCATGATTTAGGAAAGAACGGTACCTTCGACTTGATCGGAGTTCGCAGAAAATTGTTGCGGGTACTTGGATCGTATATCCGCCTCAGCTTCCCAAGTTGCACCCTCAACAGATTGGTTTCGCTACAACACCTTGACTAAGGGAACTTCTTTGCTCCTTAGTCTTCGGACACTGAAATCAAGAATCTCAACAGGAATCTCATCACAAGAAAGATTTTCTTGAATTTCAGCACTCACAGAGGAATCCACTACCACAGCATTGCTAATATGCTTTCTAAGCATGGAGACATGGAATATTGGATGAACAGAGGACAACTCAAAAGGCAACTCGACCTCATAAGCTACCTTATCAACACGGCTAAGAATTTTGTAAGGACCAACATAATGGGGACTAAGCTTTCCCTTCTTTCCGAATCTCTTTACCCCCTCATGGGTGAAATTTTTAGATACACTAGGTCACCAACTTCAAACTCAAGGTCTTTCCTTCTAACATCCGCATATGACTTCTGACGACTCTGCGCAGTTTTCAACCTTTCCCTAATCAACTTAACTTTTTCCATAGCCTCAAATACCGAATCAGGACCACTCACAGCCGTTTCACCCACCTCAAACCAACCTATGGGTGATCTACACTTCCTCCCATATAAGGCTTCAAACGGAGCCATGCCAATACTAGAGTGGAAACTCTTATTGTAAGCAAACTCTATCAACGGTAAGTGATCATCCCAACTTTCTTTAAAGTCAAGTGCACAAGCTCTCAACATATCCTCTAAGGTCTGGATGGTCCGCTCAGCCTGACCATCGATCTGCGGATGAAAAGCAGAACTCAAAAGCACTTGGGTACCAAGACCCTTCTA
>NW_025834967.1:0-4165 GCF_002878395.1 Capsicum annuum
ATACACTCCTTCGGCTGTGCTCAAAGCCCAACTTTATGAGAGATTAAGGGTTGATGGCTATATCGCTCCAATTACTGCCATTGTAAGGGATATATATGCAAATTGGCTCGATCGCTCTAAAACATGTGCTTATCACCCAGGGACGAAAGGACACACCACAAAAGAATGTCAAACTTTAAAAGACAATTTAAATGGATAATTGATACCAAAGTCATAAATATGACAGGGCCAAATCTCGATGCTGATTAATTTCCTAAGCATGACTTGCACTTGTTCGAAACTCTTTAGATGGATTGTCAAGGTGATCAAAACAAGGTGATCAAAGGCTTGATGTTCATGTTGATTCGCCGCTTCAGGTTTCCAAGTATTTGAAATTACTTTAAGCTTTACATATACTTGGAACAATATGGAGTTTATTTTATGCTTTCCCTTTTTATGTTATTGAAACTACATTTGACCTGATTCCTTTATAAGAAGGATACATAGGTGCTCATTTAATGAGTTCGATCTCATCATATAGAAATTTCCTTTTCCCCTATGTCTTACCTCTTTGGAACTCTTCATGAAACTAGATGGATTGATAAAGTAATCAAAGTCCTTGATGTCCAACATGAGTCGATCTTATTCATTTCCATAACATTTTTAATCTTCATTGCTACTGATGTGCCGGCTTATGGTGGTATATTTTGCATCTTTAGCCAAGGATAATTGCATGTTTACAAGCAACTGTTAGTTATTTTAATGTATTTTTTATTCTCTTTCAAGAATTAATCCCAATGATAGAAAAGGAAGGAACTTTGTGCAACAAGTATAATATGACGCTGCCCTTAACTAACCGTCAGTACCCTAACGGGCCACCACATTTTCCTTTAAGTTGAAAAAAAAGATTGGAAAGCTGAAGCTGGGTGATAGTCCAGCTCATGGCTGTCAGGGTCTCGACGGACCGTCACCCTTGCTCATCGCACGAAAACAAAATCACTCAAGAGGTCAATGCAGGTGATGTTCCAGTTGACAAACTATTATGTCCCTGATGGACTGTTGCCATAACTGTCAGCATTTAAACAAAAAATGACCTAAGCTGGTATCCAATGATGGTTTTGGCGATGAGCTTTCGCCCCTCCAACGACTCATTATATGACCCTTCAAGGGTGAAGTGACAACCCAGATTTTGAATTTTAAATTTCAACTTTGTTGTAGCCTATAAATACCTAGTCTTGGGTTTAGAATAGGCATCTTTCGTATGGGGATATTTTGTAATGCCTCTTTTCTCTGGAGAAACAACTTTCATAGGACAAAAACACAAGATTTTTGGCTTTGCTCATAGATTTGAATTCTGAATTTCTACTTTGAAAGATTTACTCTTTATAAATTTAGTTGTTTCATCTCTTTTCTGGTCACGAGTGGCTAAAAACCTTATAACTTGGGTTATGGGATTCTTGGTGGAAAATTACTTCTAGGGTTTATGTGTTACTGAAATTGAATTTACATTGTGATTATATTGCTAATCCCTCCTGTTTAACGAATTTCTAATGGTTGCAAACATTAGAACAAGTCCTAAGCTTAACTTGCTTGAATAAAGAAACTATTATTGGAAAAAAGGTTTAGTAACAAGAATTCGGAGCTTCTAACCTCTGAATAAAGGTTAATGCTTTAACAAGATTAACCTCTTGAGGACTAAATCGAATTAGCAGCTTATCATTTTGAGTTTGGAAGAATTAAAGTGAAAGTAATATAAGTAGGTTGGAAAACACTTACGTGAATAGTTAAAATCGATCACCTTATAATTACATATATTATTGCAGATTCATATTCTACATGATTCAGAATTGATGGAACACCAAGGTGAATACAATCCTAGTTTGTTTTCTCTCTATGATTTGGACATAGCAAAATTGACTATTACTGTTTAGCACAAGAAAAATTCAAAATTTATTGTTCAATGCAAAACCCCCTATTCCATGGGAATTATCGACTAATCACTATTTAAACTACACACAACTTAGTTAACACCTTATTCCCTGTGGGATTCGGCCCCAACCTCTATTGGGTTATATATCTGAAAAAAACCATTTGCACTTCTTAAAAATGAGTTGTAGTTTGTGCATATCAAATTTTGGCGTCATTGTTGGGGAATACGATTGTCAATTAAGTTTATGTGCATTGTCTGATTTTTAATCTCATTTTCTAATTTTACTTTTATTTGTTGTTTTTACATTTACTGGCTATTAGCTGTGCATGCATCGTTCAAGTGAACCACTATTGTCTTACAATCCTGAACTCCACAGAACATTAAGGAGAAATTTGAACGCACAACAAAAAGTAGAAAGATTGGCTATACTTATCGCCGCCCAATTGAACCAACAAAATACAAATGCCCCTAGATGTGTTCAAAGCAATGGTAATGAGGATATGAGTGATGACAGGTTGGATGAGTCTATAAATGGGCGACGTGCTAATAATATTGCTCCAGCTAATCAAAATCAGCGAGCACGAGGCAGAGGATTCCAATAGCCTGCAACTAATATTACCTTAGATGATGATGATGATAATTTAGATGGGGCAGGTGATACTGGAGCGATTGTGTTACCCCCGCCAACTTTTAGGGTGAAGTTTAACATCACTACGATTACACAATTACTGAACCTGAAAGGGTTGGTTGGTGGATTAACTAGTGATGATCCAAACATTCATTTGGTAAACTTCATCAACATATGAAAGTCCTTTGATTACCCAGAGTGGGTTAAAATGCAATTTGATTAAGGTTGTTTCTGTTGTCTTTGTATGGACAGACGACTTTGTGGTTAATGAACTCCTCCCGATTCTATAACAAATTGGAGGACGTTGAAAGAAGCTGTCTTAAAAAGGTTTTTCCACCTTCTAAGATGTTACTGTTGAGGGACGAGATAAGCAACTTCAAATAACTAGTGAATGTGGTATTATATGAGACTTTGCTTAGATTTAAAAAGAAGTCGATTCAATGTCCCAATCACCAGATGACTGATGAGCACTTGATGGAAACATTCGAGGGCACTAAACTCGAGCACAAAGCTAACAGTTAATAATGCAATAGATGGTGCTTTCATGGCTCATATTTTTATGGATGCAACTGTGATATTGGATAAGTTGACCAAAACTAGTAGAGCTTAGCATACCAGGGATTCTAAGGTAGAAAGCAACACATATATAATTGGCATGTCCACTAAGCAAACATCGAAGAGAAAAAGAGTGTGACTAAGATATGGAACACATAAAGACTCAAATAGATTTACCCACTAATAACTTATTTTCTGGTAGTATTGAGAAGGTGAAGGAAATTAGTTCATAGAGTAGAGCAGTTGAATTTAATTTTGAGAATAAAATTAATTACTTGAATAATGAGGGGGGTTTAAAGCCAAAAACCTAGGAAATCAAAGTTGGAATAAACAAAGGGATAATTATTATGATTAGTCTATTTATAAAGATCGTGAACAAGGTAATTAGAAGAATAAGATAGATCAAAGTGGGTTGTATGCACCACTGGGCATTCGTGATAATGCTGCAAATGACTCAAAGAAGCTTTCCATGAAAGCCATGATGGATAGGTTGTTAAAAATGATGGAATCTACTAATGCAAGTGTCAAAGAAATAAAAAGTGACTTATCAACTATGAGTTAACTAGTAAATTCTCATTCTACTTCTATCAAGCTGTTAGAGTATCAAATGAATCAATTGTCTGCGGCCTTCACCTAGTGGAAGAATGGAACTTTGCTAATTGATATGGTGCATAATTGAAAAAATAATGGAACCTTTCTAGACATCACCATGGGAAGTGGTAGAGTTTTACCTAGATCACATCTTATAGTTCAAACATATATGGATAATATTGCATCTAAAGATGAAATCATTATTGATGATGTCAATTTTAAAGGTGGTCCAACTATGTCTCAGAAGATAGAAGATGTAGGTAAAAAGAAGGCTACTATTGGGTAGTCTCCCAAATTGATGAATGATGATGATTTGAGCAAGAAAAAGGGGAAGGAGGCGAAAACACCACTAGCCCGAATTCCTAGGCCTCCTCTTATACTTTAATATAGGATGAAGAAGAAGGCAAAAGATAGAAAATTCAGTAAATTTATGGCCATGTTGAAGCAGTTATCGGTAAATGTTTCATTGGTGGAAGCTTTGG
>NW_025834968.1:0-1618 GCF_002878395.1 Capsicum annuum
TGAGATGTTAATCGTGCCTTTGAATGATGGTTCTTGGAGTTCTTGAACTAAGAACTTGGAATCTTGAATAAATTTTCAGAATTAATGGTGAACTTTGGAGGTTCTTGAAGTTGAATGTAGGAGCTTAGGGTTTTATTTTTGAGGGAATTTGATGAAATATAACATATAATGCTTCTAATAGGCTTTAATATAGGGTTTGGGCAGATTTTGGGTGAGGAGGAATGACCAAAATGCCCCTAAAAATCAAATAATTCTCTAATCTGTCCTTTGGTGGACTGTTTTGATAGTCTGAAGTAGATCAACCATAACTTTTTACTCCGATATCCAAATTAGATGAAACTAATTTCATTAGAAAGAGGACTCTCATATATTTCCATTGATATATAGTATCTCATCCAGATCATTGTGTACGAGGAATTATGATCGTTTAAAGTTGACCCAAAAATTCATTTTTGTTAAGCTAAAGTAGATCGACCATAAATTTTTGCTCCGATAGATAAATTGGATGAAACCAATTTCATTAGAAAGAGGAATCGCAGAGCTTTCCTTTGATATATAGTAGATCACCCAGATCATTATGTATAAGGAGTTATGATCATTTAAATTTGGATCAAAAATACGCCAAGCCTCAGTACTTTTTCCTGCACGTTTTACTGTTCACTACTATTCACGGTTCGATCGGAATGTTCATAACTCGTCGCTCGGGTGTCCGTTTTGGATGAACCACATATCATTGGAAAGCTTATTCGATACTCTACACAATGGTGGGTCATAATCTAAGACATTCCACACGAAAAATTTATAATTCATTCTAGAAGATAAAACCCAACACGTTTACGCATAAAATTTCAATAAAAAATTTCTCGGGGTATTACATCATCCCCCCTTGGTAACATTCATCCTCGAATGAAACCATGCCAAGATTAGATAAGGAATAGAGCATGCCAAGATTAGGTAGGGAATAGAGCATACAGCTGAAACCATTCGTTAGACTCATCACCACATCGTTTCTCACTCCGAATGCAACATAAAATGCATAAATTCAAGAAACTACAGCTGAACACATAATAAATGACAGCTGAACTGCTGCAACTTTTATCAAAAGTGCATGATTTAGGAAAGAACGGTACCTTCGGCTTGATCGGAGTTCGCAGAAAATAGGTGCGGGTACTGGGATCGCGTATCCGCCTCAGCTTCCCAAGTTGAACCCTCAACAGATTATTTTCGCCACAACACCTTGACCAAGGGAACTTCTTTGTTCCTTAGTCTTCGGACATTGAAATCAAGAATCTCAACAAGAATCTCATCAAAAGAAAGATTTTCTTGAATGTCAGCACTCACAGAGGAATCCACTACCACAGCATCGCTAATATGCTTTCTAAGCAAGGAGACATGGAATATTGGATGAACAGAGGACAACTCGGAAGGCAACTCAACCTCATAAGCTACCTTACCAACACGACTAAGAATTTTGTAAGGACCAACATAACAGGGACTAAGCTTCCCCTTTTTTCCGAATCTCTTCACCTCCTTCATGGGTGAAATTTTCAGATACACTAGGTCACCAACTTCAAACTCAAGGTCTCTCCTTCTAACATCCGCATATGACTTCTGACGA
>NW_025834969.1:0-1124 GCF_002878395.1 Capsicum annuum
ATTTCTACGGTTGAATCAAAAGTAATTTAAAGGACAAATTTGGCTAGGGTTTGTTCTTTCTCAATGATTGATGATGAAAATGAGTTTTTGAACTCATATACATGCATATATACACATATTCCCGTCCATAATATAATAGGAAATGACCAAAATGCCTTTAAAATTTAAATAATGTCAAATCTGTCCTTTAGTGTACTATTTTGATAAGCTAAAGTAGATCGACCATAACTCTTTGCTACGATATTGGATTTGGGTAAAATTGGTATTGTTGGAATTATAATTCAAAGGGCTTTCATTTCGTATAAAGTAGGCAACCCAGTTCATCCTGTACAAGGAGTTATGGTCGTTTGAATTTGACCCTAAAAATTTGTTTTGATAGGCTGAAGCAAAACGAGTATAACTCCTTACTTAGACGTTAGATTTGGATGAAACCAATTGCATTGGAAAGAAGACTCAAAGATCTTTCTTTTAATAGGTTGCAGCTCTCCTACTTCATTATATTAAGGGAATTATGATTTTCAAAGTTGACCCAAAAATTCGGCTGGCCTCAGTGGTTTGCGTGCTGTAAATTTTCTTGCACATTTACTATTCCCAAATATCCCACCAGAATTTGCCCGTCGATGGTTCCATGCAAAGGTTACTAAATAAGATTTTTCCAACGATATAAATATTTCCAAAAACAGATAGTGTAGGATATAATCGAAACCATTTTATAGTTTCGAACGTGCTCGATTATATCCTACACCTATCTGTTTTTGGAAATATTTATATCGTTGGAAAAATCTTATTTAGTAACCTTTGCATGGAACCATCGACGGGCAAATTCTGGTATAAATAAAATAAAAAAATTAATTCCATATAAATAAGACCAATACACGTACTTGAATACACCAATACACGTACTTGAATACGGGGTGTTACATCCAACTACCACTAATAAATACATAGGAATAATAAAAATAAAGTACATGAATAATATCTAACTGAAGTCCCCAAAATATGAGAACTCATCACCTACCGACGGGAAGCTACAACTGTCTCATTATCATGTATTAGCTATAACTGGTACCTACACTATGAGACAATGTAGCACATAGACATATATGTAGATCAGTACTTCTGAA
>NW_025834970.1:0-3487 GCF_002878395.1 Capsicum annuum
GATTTGATCCTAGTATGTGATGACTTAAAAAATATTCATGATGAACCTTTAAATTTGCAAGTGGATTAATGTAGCCATGATAATTTAGATGTATTGATTGTTGTATGACCAAAGCATGCTCCCCATATGTTTGATTAAATGCCTATGTGAATGAGAAAGAGTCATTATAGCATGATGACAAGAAATCCTTATTTATATATAAGTTAATGCATGCCAAGTGTTTGATGAAAGACCTTATTGAATGAATCACGAGACATTAGAATGCATTCCTATACATTTACAAGTTTATGACTTTCAAGTGTTTAATGAAATGCCTCATTGATTGTATTGGAAGTGATTGGCTATTGTCATGTTATTCAAGAATTGCCATGTTTTATTAATTTATGCTATCATGTCCAGGGGTATTTAATACCTGACAATTTAGCTGATTACCTAGAGCCAGTATCAATTTCAAGATACTCTCAGTCAAGCCATGATCCGTAGAACTCAGTTAGTCATAGAACTTAGAAAAATTTAGTAATCTCAGTATCAATCTAGTCAGACTCAGTAATTAAATTCAGAACTCAGTAGCTTTAGTCAGTTAATAGAATTCAGTAATAATCCATCAGTTAATGGAACTCGGTTAACTCAGTTAGATCAGTCATGTAACATGATTAGTAATAGATTTAGCCCAGTCGAGTGCAGTATAAGAATCAATTCAGTGTCTATTAAGTTGGGAGTAGGATTCAGCACCGAGCGAGAGTAGGGGTAACGACTTCCCCATCAGTTAGGTAGAGTCGTTAGTAGCAGCCCCTGTACTCCAAAATTGCATAGCCAGTGCAGGAGGAGGAGTCACCTATCAGATTAAGGCTTGTCTATCTCCCAGGGGTCACCCATCATATGAGGCTTTAGTTTAGGGTCACCCGTTAGATAGGCTTGACCACAATAGTATCTTTACCCATGGCGTAGTTCTGACACCCTTCCAGTTGGGTTTATAGGTTGGACCCTACTAGTTTAGATAAGGGGCATGTTGGTTAAATGATTACCTTCTACAGTCTCAATTTTAGTCTCAATCTTCAGAATAGAACTTAGTTCAGTATTACAAAATTCAGGACTGTCAGATACAGTCACTCAGCTTAGTGAAGAACTTAGATAGTTTTATAGATTTAGGATTGTTAGATACAACTAATTAGTATCAGTGTAAGTAGATTCAGGGATCACCCGTTAGATAGGCCTGATCTCAAGGATCACCCATTAGATAGGATTGACCCCACAATAGTTATCAGTAATCCAGTACTAGTAGACCCAGTTATCAGTATTATAGTGTCAGTAAACTCAGATAACAATTAGACTTTATTCAGAACTCAGTATTTAGTATCATTACGACTTCAGTTATAGTTTATGTACTCATGCATGTGTTTTCACTCAGTTATGTTCACGTTACTTAGTCAGTTATAGTTCATGCATATAAGCCCTTTCATTCAGCCTTACCTCATCTAGCATACCAGTACATTCTCATGTGCTAACACATACTTTCTTGCACAATGGTTTTTTAGACCATAAGTTTAGATGCATGGGATCTAAAGCGCCCTAAGTAGTTCAGACTCAGCCAGCAGCAGTAGACTTAGCAGTGAGTCCTCATCATTTAAGGATATTCCTTATTTCATTATTGCATTAGATTCAGTACTTTAGTAGATAGAGTTAGTTAGTGGATTGTCCCATCAACTCCATAGTTTAGAAAGTTTAGAGGCTTTTCAGACTAGAGTATTTTAGATAGTTGTTTTAGTTTTTGTATTGTTATACCTAGTTCAGGCATTGTTTTATTTAGTTTGAACCTTATGGCAGGTTTTTCACTAGATTTTTGTATATTTTAGTATTATTATATAGTTATTACAGCAGGTACCAGTCATGGGTCAGCTTGTGGTCCTTTAGGATTATGAGCATTATGTAGCATCCAGGGTTCAGAATCTAGGGCGTTACAAACTTAGTATCAGATCCTAAGGCTCAACAGTGTCGTAGGAAGTATGAAAGCCGCATCTAGCAGAGTCTTGTGCATGGGTGTGTTGCGCGCCACACTTATGGACAGGAGGCTATGAGATATTTTAGAAAAAGTTTCCCTTCTTTTAGTATTTATGTCGTGCAAGTGAGCATGAGTTAGTCAGTAATACCAGCAATTCAGTTTTGCAGTCAGGTAGCCAAATTTGTATGGTTTGTTTTCCCATCTTTCCATCTAGTCATACTGTCAGAAATCTCAGAAATATAACTATCCCAAGATAAAAAGTCCTAGTAGTTGCAAGATCAGCTCAGTTCATGAATCACACCTTAGTTTCAGATCTCAAATATTCAGTTATGATTCAGTTCGTAAGTATTTCATGCATAATCTTAGTCTTTCCTCAGTACTTCATCCAAGTCGATATCTTTAGTGGAACATAATGTCCTAAGGGGGAGATATACTATAATTCACCCGAGATTTCATGTCCTAAACCTTCTATCTTCCCTTTATGTAACAATATCCAGCTTGAAATAATGGATACTCATAAGTTGACTCTCTTATTCTAATCTCAGCCATAAAACCATTCTCATGTCATTGCATGTATTCAAGAAAATTAGTTTAGTTCATGATGTTCAGTTCATGTATCATGTTACAAACTCAGTTATGTTCCCAAGTTCCCATTCATGCATGTTCAGTATATGATCTCAGATTCTTCAGTACTCACTGCTTAACCAGCCTCATTCGAGGATGGATGTTCCCAAGGGGGAGATATTGTAATAGCCCTAAAAATCCAAACCAATATTAGCGTCATGTTTCCAGCTCATGCATAGTACCTCATGGTTATTTTATAATTTTATGAGTAAGTTGGATGTATATTAAGGCCTCAAATAACTCCCAGCTATCAGAAGAATCAAAGCATCCCTTACTGTTTGCATTCTTAATAAAGATATTACCATAGTAAACTTCAAATGAGCATCTCTTTTATTCTATAAAGAATTTTTGAGATCATGACCCAATAAAATATATATAGTTAATTATCTTTCCAATGATACCAATTTTTCCCAAATTCGATATCGGAGCTAAAAGTTATACCTATTTTACTTTAGCATCTCAGCCTGACAACTAAGTGAATACCTGAGCTGATGGGCCATCATATATCTGATGACGTATCAGCCCAATTCGTCAGACTTAGGCAGAAAACCATCAATTTCAGATTCCAAGTGACAACCTTAGCTGATGGGTCATCACATATCTGACGGCTTATCAACCTTGGTCATCAACTAAGAATTTCAGCAACTGGGAAGTAGTTTTGTAGGGGAATTTTAGTCTTTTTCCTCACCCTAAACCATTTTCCCATGAAATAAAACACTATAAACATGAAATTCAGCCTCAATTCACTAAAATATACTCACTTTCTCTCAAACTCTCTTAAGAACAAGCCTTAGGGTTTCAATAGAAGATTCAAATTTGAAGAATTTAACTGCCAATATTCTTAAAGTCAAGAATTAAGGCATG
>NW_025834971.1:0-3561 GCF_002878395.1 Capsicum annuum
TATACATTGATTAACTCTAATTAGTATCAAGCTTAGGAAACTCTACCTAAGCACTTCTCTTATCAAAGAAAAACACTACTCTTATAACATGAGTAGTTCAATTACAAATCAGATCTCACTCAAGAACAATTTATATTTAAGCATACATAATTAGCTAACAACTCGAGCAGTGTTGAAAAATTAGATTTTTGTTGCCTCTCTTCACTCTTTGTAATTGCAAAAAACCATTTGATGAAGAAACATCTTTTCCTTTTATAGATGAGTGATTATTAGTGCTGAAAAAGATTGGTCCAGGTGCCCCATTTAGTACTAGCAGCGCCTGAAAGTTTGTTACACAAGAAGACAAAACTTGTGCAGACGTGCGTGCTGGATCTGTTGTACCATGTACATCCAGGTATCTGGTCCCTTGCAACTAGATGCTCATCATAAAAAATATATATAGAAATTTCCCCCCTTTTTGATGATGACAAACCAACCATACAACTTTGAGCATCAATACACATCCATCACATTTAATCAGTGTGATTACCACTCTGGAGATGAATTTCCCCCCTATCATTATGCTTCCACCATCATATAATATAGGGACCTAGTCCCCAGTTTTCATTTGCAGTAAAACCTTCTGAGCACATGTTTGCTTACCCTGTTAATGGTTTTATTTACAACACATGTTTTGCTCTCCTCGTCACTGTGTCTTACCATATCAGTAACATGAGCACACATACCCCTAATCCTCACATATGAAATCAGTATTCCCCCTGTTACCATCATTGAAATGGATTAACAGTAAACCAACAGTAAAGATAAGTGTAAGATAATTAACTCATTTTCCTAATTTGGGGGTAATACAAACTCTCTATCCTCTTTAAACTCATTTTTTTCTCCATTTATTTTATCTTCCCCACTAGAAGAACCTTCCTTGGGATCATTTCCAAGTAAAATTAAATTTTCAGCTACCAAATTAATGTTGCCGAGAGAATCAAATTTCTTTACAAGAATCTTTTCATCAATTAGATTAGCAAATATAGATTTTGACTCAGAAAGGGTAGGAGAACCAGGTCCTTGTAAATTATCTAAAATTTTAGTACCTTTCAATTCCTCAGAGGGAACCTAGATTTGAGGGGCATTGGAGGACTCTGATTTTTCTGAGGAATGAGGTCCTTCAGATTGAAGAATCTTTTGCTCTATTAGAGAACCATAACCTTTGTTTAGTCTATCTATTTGGACAAAACATTCACTAAGGCTTAGAGTTTCGACTGGAACAATTTCATTTAGGGTCTCAAGAATCTTATGGGAAAGACTAGCGAGTGACACTCTTTGTGGATCTAGAGAATTATCAGAGGGTAAATCTTTCATGAGGCTTGAAGAGGAGGAAATTTCAGACATTTTGAGATTTTTTGAGATGAAAAGAGGAGGGACCTGTTTTGATAAATTTTTGAGTTAATTGGGAAGAGAATGAATTAAGTGGAATTGAATTTATAATTTAAAAGTTGATTGTTTGACATATAAGAGATACCTTTTTGTAATGATGCATCTGATTGCAAAGGTTGTAACTCTTCATATTTAAACCAAATTGACAGCTTTTGTTTATATGGGATTGAACAAGTAGCCCTTTTAAAATAGAAATTTTATAAAAAAATTATGAAACATTATTTTGGTACTCACATGAGAGATAGGACCAGGTCCCTCTCTTTCTTGAGTGATTTTTTAGGATGTGATTGCTTCAACTATTTTTTTTCAAAGCTATCCCCATGGGTGTATATCTGCAAAGGTATGATACTGAGTTAGATTAACATGTACTTACTTTATCATAGATACCTATCTCCTTAACATAACCAATTTTGAGGAGTGACACTGACTCAGATCTTAGGTCAGGGCATTTTGATCAAGCTCAGTCTCAATTTGCTCTTTTAGAGCAGGTTTGAGGACCAAGTTCTAGATTTTTTCTTCACTTATACTGCCTCAAGTTTCTTATTTTAGGATGAATTCCTTTGGGAACCAGTTCCCTTGTAATCATCTCTTACAAAGTGAGACACTTCCACATTGAAGTTTCTTGAGATTGAGAATTTAATCAGATCTTTAAAAATAGAGTATACAACACCACTATTAACACATATTTCCTCACTGCAATCCCCTTTCTCATACCTGAATTCTTGATCACATTTTGGATTTGGTGAAACACCCCACAAAATTGTCCATGCGTTAGCTCGTGGTAATATGCTCTTAGCGTTAAATGACTAGAATAGTGTCAAAGAGACTTAGTCTTATTTTTATCTTCCAAAATGAGTAAAGTTTAAACCATATATAATTTCCCTAATTTTGACCTTTTATCATGTGGAAAATTGAATGAGCTTTCTGTCGATATAAGATTCGCCCAAATCCGATATCCGGGAAAGAAGTTATGGCTAATTTAAGTTCTAGTCATAAAACCTTATCATTTTGGTGCTCGGCGCATCGTGGAGGGGGCCTATTTAGAAATTGTCAAATTCCAGTAGCATAGCGCAATTATGGTATGTCGTACTGAAGTTTTAGGTCCCGACCAGTGGTACAACGCGATGGCTCCGCGCTGCAGTGACCTTAAGAATCCTACTCGTCTATTTCTAGTGAGCCTCCATGTTGTGGTGCGTCGCGGTGGCCCATGAAATTGGGCTCCCAGTTATATTTTTATTCCGTCTCATTAAGGATACATTAGGTATTTTCCACCCTTTTATCAGCTTAAACACGGGATTTTTATCCCAAATGACCTCATTATTTATATTTTCATCAAAAACCATCAAGAACACTCCTTAGGGTTTCAAACAAGAAAACCCAAATAACTCAAGATTCAACCGTGGGTTTTTAAAATGGATTGAAGATTTATAATCCTCAAGTCGTGGGCACCAAGAATCAACCTTTAATTTCCTAAATAGAGGTACGTGGGGTTTATCCTAAAAATGTATGGGCTTGTTGAAAACACTCAATTAAGATTTAAAGATTATAAAGCATGAATTTGTTAAAGGGGTTTTAAATCCATGATTTTATTATGCTTTATGAATGTTATTGATATTGTTGTTTTGGACTTTAGGCCTCATCCCCTTAAATTGACTTACAAGTATATGTATATGTATGAAATTGAAATTTAAGATTTGTTTGAGAGCACAGATTATGAAGTCCCTCTCTTATGATAAATTCAAGTTTATGGTCTTATTGTGAATGATTTGAAATGCATGTTTTATGGATTGAAAATAGCTTACTCAAATGCCATAGTATTTTGACCATGATTTAGAGATTTCAGATACGGAGTTTCTTGATGTAAATATATTTTGTTAAAAGAGAAAGATTTTCATGACATTAAGAGTTTTGACAAGGCCACCTTGCATCATTGAAAGTTTGACAAAGAGAGTTGCATACATGTGTTGACATTAGTTTTAGAGAAGGAGTTCTTTGAAATGATTTATTGATATAGTGTTCCCGAATTTATGTTTTGAAAACAGAGATTGTAATATGCTAATTATTGCTCAGAAATGCGAATTACAAGTCAATGGTATGACAATACCATAAGTATGTATGCCATAATAGAGT
>NW_025834972.1:0-2616 GCF_002878395.1 Capsicum annuum
ACTAATATTTATTCCCACAAACATACATCATTAATCTCATGCCACTATTCTTACATCCACATCCTACATTAAATTCAAGCAAATGGTCTAGCATCAATCATCTACCACCAATGACGAGTGCAACATAATATACTAATCCATCAAATTGGAACATTCTATCCCAAATACTTCAAAATCTGCTACATACCTTCTCATAAGTAGTACTAGTTTACAACTACCAACAAAAGACGGTCAAGGGGTAAGATCACATAATAGACATGATCAACCGTAATCTTATATTACAACTCCATACAATCTTTTCTACTTATACGGATTTCTCACCTCATACTTACTCACTCAATCATACATTTAGACTGCCTTTAAATTCCTCAAACAACCATGAGTCTATAATCATAACTTACTCGCTAATATAGCCATTTTCACATTCAAGCAGCCAACAAATCACCTTGACTAACAACTCCTTCTATACCTTATACTAAACTAACTTAGAAGGACGAATTACCTCTTTACCAACTCAATCTCATGCAAACAGATTTAGCCATACATATATTAAACCAACGAAAGAACAACAAGTTGGACAATAAGTTGCTAGTGAATTGAAACAGGCCTCACACGGCTTCACTAGACTTTGATTTTGTATTTTGAACAAGAAAATGAGATGGATGACAAGGCAACTATGCTAGTGAATCAAAAGAGCCCCACACGGCTTCACTAGACTTTAAATTTTTTTTTTTTAAAACACCATGATAACAAGATTACATATTACAAGGGATAGAAAATTGATACATAATATACATATTATTCTGTATAAATAAAATTCTGAGTAAAACACTTCCTCCATGGACTACCAGACCGTCCACATACGCTGCTAGCTACCACATTAGTTTATCACTATAAAGGGATAAATCATCCTCAAACATCGGTTATTCAACTGAAATATTTATTTACACAAAATCACCCTCACTCTGACTTCTAACTTTGTGACTTTACATCACCAACTTCTTGGTCCAATATCACTACCAATAGGTTATGAAAACAACACTTTAACTTATGCTACTATTCGGGTGGAAATACAGTTCCAACATTCTGCTATACATTGTCCACATCTGTAACAAGATTTTGAGAGTAACTAGATACACTTAATACCTTAAGCTGGAATGCACAATTCCATCAGGATCAATATTTACATCAGAATCAACACATATTAATGTACTAATAGACTCCTATCGAGTTTTTCCACAATTTTTTAAAATCTTATAGGATTCAATCGGAAAGGACTATATCATGTAGATTCAAAACTTTTTGCACTTGAATCAGCCCAATAATGGGACATGTCTGAGAACATCAGAGTAAGGAAATAATTTGGGATAACTTTACTTTCATATGGGCGACGCCATAGCACGAATTAAAGCATGAAAGGGGAACATTCTGACTCTATTGCAAAGACTAGAACATGAAAAAAGAGAGATATTCCTAAACGCCTAGTAGCCTCCTGCTTATAAGTGTGGCGCGCTACACACCCATAAACAAGACTCTACCCGACGCGATTTCGCAGACACCCTGGGACCATGAACCGTGCTTTGATATCAAGTTTGTCACGACCCGAACCGGGGCCCTGGCCGTGACGAGTGTTCCGAACCATCAAGGCCCAAAACACCCCTTATCTATCTGGAAATCATGCACATGACATATGAAAAAGAAATGCGGAAGATACACTATATAACGAAAACATGGTCGAGAATCATATGAAAATAATAATGGGGAATAATGTCCCACAATCTCAATCAACATCTCTATAACGTCTGCAAAATCTCTACTACATGACTGAAATAAATATCTACCTGAAAACTGGGACAAGGCCCCCAGTAGACCAAAAACTAATAAATGATAAATGAAACTAGCAGATATCAGGCCTTCTGAAATATAGAAGGCTCACCAAGTGACTGCGAATCTATCTGAGGAAATCTACTGATTTTCTAGACCCCTAGACTGTGCCTCTGAACTGGGAGGGAAGGGGGTCAATACAAAAGTACTGGTACATAGAGATATCAAAACAAAACATAATATTTTTACAAAATATAGTTGAGAGCCATTATAAAGCAGTTTCATATCAAATCATTTGAAAACACATGGGCATAATGTACAACAATGCAATGCAGCTGATCTAGGTGGAATACCCTACGTAATTTACAAAAACTGTCAAATCCCGGTTGCCGCCGAGATTAGAGTACACGTGAGGGAAAAACACACAAGATCACACAGCAGGGTGTCTCGACCCAGTGGTAGTGCCCTAGATCACTTATCCTGGGCTCCTACCTATAGTCCTAATTTGGGAATGACATAAAGTCAAGTACATAGGTTCACTTAGCCTGGTACCAAATTCCCATGTCGGAAAACACGATTTCTAGCGATGAGCCCTTACACTCAAACACCTTCTTCGGGCATCCACCTATCTCATGTAAAATCAATACATTCAAATTTCATCTGATTCAATCACATGTCATATTCTGTAGGGTATCGTCATACCCGACTTGCAAGCCATCAATATCTCATTCTTTCATGCAGTCATTGTGTTCATCATATTTCAACATAACAATCCCTCTCTTTGCAAGTCAA
>NW_025834973.1:0-1973 GCF_002878395.1 Capsicum annuum
ATGCAGTGCAACTTTTGACTCGTATAGTTACTGGGCAAGCTCAAGGGCAAGCCATTCCTACCACGGATCCTAGTGGTACAGATAGGGCGGCTAGCCTTCGAACACAGGATTTTCTTAAGATGGATCCTCCCACTTTTACTAGATCAGATCTTAACGAGGACCCACAGGACTTTATTGATCAAATTAAAAGGGCCTTAGATGTTATGCATGTAACGGATAGAGAGACAGTGGAGTTAGCGGTGTATAAATTCAAAGAGGAGGCTATATATTGGTACAAGGACTGGAAATGATCTAGGGGTATTGATGCACCCCCAGCTACTTGGAAAGAGTTCAAAGAGGCATTTTTTTATCATTATCTTTCATTCGAGATTCGTCAGGCCCGTGTAGATCAGTTTTTAAATTTTCGTCAGGGAAATATAAGCGTGAGGGAGTACAGTTTCCGATTTAATTCCTTGTCGAGATATGCTCCTAATGTTGTAGCTACTATGGATGACAGAGTTTATCAATATGTGGATAGGCTGGATCCATATCTTGTTAGAGATTGTACTATTGCTGCTTTGAACAAAGATATGGACATAGCGAGGATCCAAGCTTTTGCACAGAAAATGAAAGATTAGAGGCAGAGGAGAAGAACACAGGAATTAGAAAGAGAATATTCCAAAAGGGCCAGATCTATAGGGCAGTTCATGACATCCCAAGGAGGGTTCAGACCACAGTTTTCTGCTAGACCACCTAGGCCATTATCTTCTTATTCTGCAGCTAGTGCCCCACCACAGTTCGAAGGGTCCAGAGAAAATCAATTTGGGCACAGAAGTGAGAGTCAGAGTTCGCGGACAGTGGGGTACCAAGTGCAAGGGAATATGAGCCAATCGATACCTCCTCGAGAGCCATGCAATAAATGTTGAAGGTATCATTTGGGCACATGTTGGCTGGGGACCAATATTTGATTTTGATGAGGTATGTCGGGGCATATGATAAGAGAATGCCCATGAAGAGGCATAGGGGGTATGGCACGACCTACGGGGTTATTTATTGCATCATCATCATCGATGCCTTATTCAGGAAGGGGTGAACAACCAATGGGTCGTGTTAGAGGTGATAGAGAAGCCACGAGTTCTAGCGAGGCTCAAAATCATACGTATTCTTTAGCGGATCGACAGAATTTAGAAGCTTCCCCAGATGTGGTTACAGGTATGTTGTGTATCTTTTCATTCGATGTATATGCCTTAATTGATATCGGTTCTACATTATCTTATGTAACTCCAGTGGTTGCTGGAAAGTTCGAAAGAATACCCGAACTATTAGTTAAGCCATTTGAAGTGTCCACACCGGTTGGGGAATCTATTATAGCTAGAAGGGTTTACCAAAACTGCATAGTAACTATTTGTGGTCGTGATACGATGGCTGATCTCGTGGAGTTAGAAATGGTAGATTTTGATGTTATAATAGGTATGGACTGGTTAGCATCTTGTTATCCCACAATTGATTGCTGCACGAAAAAGGTATATTTCCATTTTCCAAATGAATCAGTCCTTGAATGAAAAGGTGAAATTGGCACGCCAAGAGGTAGATTTTTTTCTTATTTTAAGGCAAGAAGAATGATTTCCAAGGGATACATATATCATTTAGTTAGAGTAAGGGATACAGAAGTGGAGCCGCCAACTCTTCACTCTGTTCCGGTGGTAAATGAATTTTCTGATGTATTTCCTGAAGATCTTCCAGGTTTGCCTCCTGAACGAGAAGTAGAGTTTGGTATTGATGTAATACCAGGCACCCAACCAATCTCCATTCATCCGTATAGAATGGCCCCAGCAGAATTACGAGAATTGAAAGAGCAATTGGAAGATTTGCTAGAGAAGGGATTCATAAGGCCTAGTATGTCCTTATAGGGAGTAGCAGTGTTATTTGTGCGCAAAAAGAATGGCTCGCTGAGGATGTGTATTGATTATCGACAATTGAATAAGGTGACTATT
>NW_025834974.1:0-1130 GCF_002878395.1 Capsicum annuum
ATAAGTTGGGAATGATCATACTCCAAGTAATATACCTAAATTAGTCTCATAACTGTATTGTTGAGTGGGGATGTGATTCATTAACTTGGATGCATTAAATTATCTTTACGTTTTGTCAACCAAGTGAGGTGTTTAGGTATATTGCTATCCTAATCGCTAATCATCCTTTCGTAATTAATATATAATGAAAAAATACATAATACAAAATCCTTACATTATTCATTACATCCGTCCAATCCTATGGTCAATTTGTCTTGGGAATTAAATGTATCCTAAAGTTCATGATGCTTTAGAATCTTATAGCATGAATGTATGAACAATCACATACTTTATAAGCATACAAACCAACTTTTAACCACAATTGAACAATTATGTTTCTAGAATCAACCCTTTAATAGGATGTTTAGCCACTCACAGTCTTAAAAAGAATCACCATAGATGATTTAATAAAGTAAAACTACAAGAAAGTAAAGTTTGAGAATAAAGAACCCTGGTTTGAGCCCCTTACTTGCTTGTCCTCTCTCAAATTCATGTTTTTCTCAAAATATGGTATATTGTGACAAAGTTATCATTGTATAGTGCTTTAGGCCATACTTAGGTATCCCAACACGAAACATATACATTGATAACACTACCCCTCACTTAAGAAACTGAAAAATCATTTTTGGTCATTTTTGTGCCTTGGGTGTGTCATATCCTTATCATGGATGTCCAAGGGTGTGTCACACACTTAACGAGGATGAAATCTTTTTTTTGAATTTTGAATTCATGTTTTATTTTGTATCATTCCCTTATCTCAGAGGTTTTGGGGCGTGGCACTTCTATGTGCCAAAAAATGTTATTTTTTATAATCGTTAACTCCTTTCATTTTCCTTTGAGTTCTACACTTTATGGCTGCCTTTATCATTTAATTTTTGACTAATTTTATTTTAACATCATATATGGTCTCCTATAAAATAAAACAAGAATAATTAGTGCACGCAACATAATAAAGTCCACTGAGATACCCTAGAACAACACATAGCTCAAGCTAGTAATACTAGTTTTCTCTAAAATCTATGTGACCAATTTGATTCTAAACGCATTTTGAACATTCCTTAAACAATATAAACAAGTATTTCAACACATAT
>NW_025834975.1:0-1092 GCF_002878395.1 Capsicum annuum
GGATATATTTCATGTACATAATTCATATCTCTATTATCATACATGCTTCATACCACAATAATAACAACACACAAATAGCATGGAAATCGTTATTGAAGTGTATAGCTAACATGGACTTGTCATTTAGACATCATGGAATCATGTAAATATGAATTTCTAGCATCCTAGGCATTTTAACAAATACCTTGCATGCATTCTTTAAGGTATAGGTGGATTTCATACTTGCATCATATCAAACCACCCAAAGTTTGTGTTTTTTAACTAACAACCACATATATTCCATGAAAACACCTTTAGATATCATCTTGAAACTTAAACAACAATCATCAACAAGTACATTCTCATATCACCACAAAAAGTTTATAAAATAGCATTTAAAAGCATGATTCTTGAGCTCTATGAACGAATTGAATCTATAGATGAATACTACACATACCTTAAAGCTTGATCTTGAAAGAGATCTAATGTTTCTGAAGGTTTCTAAAGAAATACTTAGGCTTACCCTTGATTCTTCTTGACTAGGGTTTAACCCCTTTGGGAAAGAGTGTTCTTGTTCCTGAGGGTTATAAGTCATGGGAAGTGAATGGAAAATACCAAAATACCCTTATGAATAAATTTCCAGTTGCTGAAAATAATAGCTAATGACATTTGTGACAAGACATCAAAAATGTGGTAAATTGTCAAAAATATCGTCACACAGAAGCTGGATTCAGCCTAAGGCTGACGACATTTATGACATGGTATCAAAAATATGGTAAGCTACCATAAATGTTGTCACTTAGGAGCTGGTTTCTGCCTAAGGCTGACGACCTTCGTAATAGGGCATCACAAATATGGTAAGCTACCATGAATGTCATCACTTAGGAGATGGTTTCTTCCTAAGGCTGATGAGCTTCATCATAGGATGTCACAAATGTGGTAAGCTACCACGAATGTCGTCACACTGTTTTTCAGCCTGACATGTTGGAGTAAAATAAGAATAACTCTTTGCTCCAATATCAGATTTATTAGAAATTGATATCGTTGGAAAGATAATTCAATTATATTTCATTTTATATATAGTAAACCACCCAGTTTGTCATATAAAACAAG
>NW_025834976.1:0-1512 GCF_002878395.1 Capsicum annuum
TCCAACCCCTGGATTGTCAAACGACTTGCATGTTGAGATAAAATTAATCAAATGCATATTTGGATCGTCGCCTGCAAGTTCACCAAACAATCTTTTGAGTTGCAATAGCTGGATCATAGTTCTAGTAATATTAAACTTGGCTCCGGGTGATAAAGGCAGAGGAATAATAGCCCCTGTGGCACCAGCCCCATCCAATTCCTCATCATCATCATCAAAAGAAACTTGCACAGCTCTGCGTTCGGGTCTCATTCTATCCTGACGATCTCTGTTGACATTCCTGTTCACTGGTACAACCATATCATCTACACGCCTTGGATTTAATAGTTCATTATCACCCAGGTCCTCATCATCAGGATTTGGTACCCGACCTGGGTTATCAGCATTCTACTGATTTACTTGCGCAGCTGCCAATGCAGCTAATCTAGCATGCTCTTATTGAGCAGCTATTCTTTCAGGGTTTTGTTGCGCATCCATTCTACCAATGAGATATGGTTCAGGATTTATAGGTAATAATGGCTGACCCAATCTCCGTGTACTTGGCATGCACAATAGTCAACCTATTCAAAACAAAAACAACAACCAAAAGTAAAGTTTGAGAATCTTTGACCAAAGGGTCTATTAACTATCACAAACTTAGTTGATAACTGTATTCCCCGGCAACGGTGCCAAATTTGATACTCCCAAATTTCAACTCTCGGTACAAAGTGTAAGCGGCCGCTGTCAAATATAGAACCCAATAAGGTTGGGTGTCGAATCCCACAGGGAATACTGTGCTCACTAAGTGTTGTAATCGTTATTATACTATTGATTAGAGGTTCCTAACCAAAAAGAGGGGTTTTTGAGTTTTAATTTGTAAAATAATTAATTGTAACAAGAGTATTCCAACTAATGATTCTCTTTGTGTTTCGTAACTTTATGAGATTAAACAAACCAGGGTTATGGTCACCAAAATGCTAGCACCATTTGGGTTGTGAATCGTTTATGAGTTTCGCTTAGCAAATTCAATTGCAAGAAAGGTTGTCCTATTCTTTATCCCTTAGTTTCTCAACCTAAGTGGATAGGTTATCCTCTAATTCTCTCAAACTCGAAGGATGCATTATTCTTTCAACCCATTTCTCATGTAAGCTAATCCTGTTAGGGAATTTGCTATTACTCTAAAGGTTAAAGCACTTAGAATTCATGTAAACACTTTCTTTTCCCAACAAACACTTTCCTTTCAGACAAGTGTTGTTCTAGGTCTCACTTTTCAAGTTTACAACCAAGAAAAGTCATGCAATTGAAGAAAGGTTTATACAATGTCATTGAATTATGGAACTCAAATTGATTCCCAACCCATAGATGTGTTTCACATTAAGGATCCCATAACCCTAGTTATGGGATCTTAGCCACAATACTCCATAGAAGAAGAAGAAGTCATTCTTGTATTATTCATAAATAGATTAAGAATTTACTTACAAAGAATCCTAAGAATCAGTTCTTCAATCTTCAATAATCAATTGTTCAATGCTAAAG
>NW_025834977.1:0-1366 GCF_002878395.1 Capsicum annuum
TAGTGTTGCTTGAGGACAAGCAATAACTTTAAGTTGGGGGTGTTGATAAGTGGTAAGTTTACCACTCATTTGCACTAAATCTTCGTGCATATTACCATGCTTTAAATGAGTAAACGAGACATAATTGTCATAAAATGCACTAATATTCACATCTTGCAGATGTAGAAGCAATGAGATCGAAAGATATAGATCAGAGCTAAAAAGTTAATAAAAAAAAGAGCAGGAAAATGCTATTTGTGACTCAGAGAAAAATGGCCTCAATTATTGCGGTCACGGTCTGAGCACCGCGATCCCAGTCAGCTAAGCAGAGAACAGATACAGCCTCGAGTAACGCAATTGCATTTTGTGAAATGAAATCATGGTCTATCAAGAAGGTCAGCATACTGCGATCGCTCAGTTCTAACCGCGACCGCGAGTGGGACAATCACAATCAAAGCTCTACGGCCGCGGTCTAGCGGGATAAATGAGCAAGGACATTGTAGTCAATTCAGATAGCTGATTCAAGATTTCTATAGAAGATCCAAACACCTTTTCAGTGGGGAATTATATAAGAAATTAAGGAGGAGGTAAGGGAAAAAGGAAGAACCCTAAACTTTGGGTAAAAAATTGATTGTTCATAATTAGTGTAATTATTATTCCAAAAGGACACTGGTGAAATTGAAGTGTGGAATTGAAGATTATTTACCTTCTATTATTATGGATACCATGGAATAATTACTTGGTAAAATTCTTCTTCCTTATCTCATGAGTAGCTAATTTCTTTAGTCTTAGAATTATGTTAAACTAAAGTGTATTTGTGTGTGGGAGTTGATGTGTTTGTATGATTTTTAGTTGTTGATTATGGATTCCACCATTTCTTGAGCTTATTAGTTTAAATTTGTGGGTGAAAACCCCAAATCTCCAAATGAGTTTGATGGGTGAAAACCCCAAACTGTAAAAAACCTTCATCATCCTTGAAAGAGGGATGAAGGTAAAGTTATGGGAACCCGTAGCATCCTTGAAAGAGAGCTATAGGGTGACAAAGTAATGATGGAAAATCAAGCCTATGATTTACTTTCTTTTGCAATCTTATACATAAGTGTAATTGGAGCGTAAATCATATCAAGGGTACCATCCTAGAAATAGAGGTGCCCGATTGAGGTTATGGATGACTAAGAATGACACACTTGTTAGGTGCTTGAAAGAGCCAATGGGTGAACTCGTTGTAGTTTTATTGAAAGATTAACTACCTTGATCTTCGACCTGGCTTATCCCTTAGTTGACAACTAAAGCTCATGTTAAACCATTATCAACCCACATGCTCTTACTTTTAGGTAGACATAATCCCAAGATTTCCTCCAAACTTGAGTTTACATCAAAAGTGCTA
>NW_025834978.1:0-1059 GCF_002878395.1 Capsicum annuum
AGCTATAATCTATAGAACTCAGTCAGTCATGTGACTTAGGAAACTTCGGAAATCTCATGATCTCAGTTAACTCTCAGATAATAGTACTACTCCGACAGTCAACGGAAGTCGGTTAATCTTTCCATGTATAGTCAGTTAAATCATGTTTAGTCTCTTCAGATGGGAGTAGAAGTTAGCACTGAGTGAACCCAAGGATAGGGACTCACCTACCAGTTTAAGGTGTGATTCTTAGCAGTTATCCTTGTGTTCCAAAACTACGTAGCCAGCGTTGGTTGAGATATCTTAGCCTGTCAGATTAGGGTTGATGAGGTGGATTAACCTATTAGTTTAGGGTCCCACCATTCTCACTTTGTGTACTTGCCAGATAAGGGTCACTCACAACTGTCCTTACCAGTGGCGCGGTATTAACACCCCTCCAGTCGGGGCAGAAATTAGACCCCAACTTAGCCGTAATGGTATACATGGGGCATGTCGGTTAAACAACTACCTTGCACAGTTTCAACATCAGTCTCAGTAAAATAACTCAGACAATTCTTCAGATATCAGTATACCAGGACTGTTAGATACAGTCAAATTCAGTTATAGCATGAAACTCAGAGATTTTAACCAGATTCAGGGCTGTCAGATACAGTCATCCATGTTATCAGAACTACAGTTCCATCCATGTATTAGCGCACAGATTTAGCCATTACGTACTCACAATCTTAGTTACTATGTATGTATGTTTGCACTCTTACGTTCATATCAGTCAGTCAGTAGTATTATTCATGCAGGTAAACCCTTTGTATTAGCTTACCTCACTCGTATACTCGGTACTCCAGTTGTACTGACACATTTGTGCTATGGTGCTTTCTTTTTATGTTACACCATAGGTTTAGAGATACGAGTCCCAGACCAGCAGTAGCATTTGCATTCAGCATACAGAGTTGCAGTGAGTCCTCTTCATTCGAGGACGACATTATTTGATTTATTCATTTATTTCTTCAGTTCAATTTTACGGAGTTAGTTGGACACATGTTCCTTCAACTCCTTATTTCAGACAGTACTTAGAGGCTTTTG
>NW_025834979.1:0-2903 GCF_002878395.1 Capsicum annuum
TTTTATGATCCCTGTAATTAATAATAATAAATCATTATATTCTTCTCCTTATTAATTTCTGGCTCAAAGAAAATATAATTTTCCAAGAAAAAGTGAATTTCAAAAGAAGAATATAATTTAATGGTGAAGATTATAGAGTATCAACGGGTTATTTCATAAGGGGATGAGATATTCAAAGTTATCCCATCATAACATAACTTATTTCACTATTTAGTACAAAGGGATGGATAACTAATTTTAGAATTAACTAATACCCCTAACCAAATGCTCGATAAGATAATTTTTCATTTTACAATGAAATTATTATTTTTTATCCTTCCTACAAAAAGACTACTAAGATTCATTAAGAGTAGTAGCTACATGTGGTCAAAATTAGAGTCAACAATTTTGTTTATTTTGAAAGAATGATTAGGCCAATAAATAAAGAACATGGGACATTCAAAATTTATTTCTAGTAAGAAGATAAGATCTTATTGAAGTTAAGATCTTGTTGAGAATTAAGGAATACACAAAATTAATAATGTTTTTTTATTATGATTATAAATATAGTTGTTATCTTTTTGTATAGTATTGTCAGTATTATAATAATTAATAATAATGAATTTTTATATTCTTGTCTTTATCTATGTCTCATGAGAATACCTTCCAATACAAAACACCAAAAATAGGTCTATCTATTTTATAATAATAATAATAATAATAATAATAATAATAATATATATATATATATATATATATATTGGTCTTACCATATAAAATACATTTTTTAGTGTACAAAATAACACATATGATGACTGAACAACAGGATAAACTATTTTCTATATTAAAATCTAATTTAAAAAATATCAAAGAATACATACTATGTTACAACTGTAAAACAAAATAATAAACATATAAAAATTTTAAAATGCCTCAAAGTAGCTTTAATTGCGGAGTTTGATATAAAATATCTAATTATAATGGAAATAGGCAATAATAAAATGTTAATCATAGTGAAAACTTTATTTTTGGGGTGTTAGACGGGATATTCTTTATTTAAACTTCACTATGCGTTTAGGCAAATTTAGGGTATTAATATTTATAAAAAAATCTTAGACTGACTTACAATTAGTTAATCAAACATTTTATACGTTTACACTAAAAAAATATTACGTAGTCTTTTTCTTCAGAACAAGTTTTTTTTTTAATCAATTTTATCTGTTCTTTAGATACATATAGTAATATACTTTTGTTTATATTTTTACGACAAAACATATATAGTATTACATAAAGGAATTAAGTTAATCAAGTAATTCACATATCATGTAGTCTTTTCTTCTCAAAATAAATTTTATTTTTCTCCGTAATTTTAATCAAATAAAAAATATTACTTATAAATACTTTTTCTTTTAATGGCACATTAAAATACATTTCTTTTCACATCATAAAATATTTTTCTCTTCACATGTATTTATACACTTTTATACATACCTTTTACATATCTTTATAACAATATATTTTATTTATATATTTAATATACATATACCTTTACATAGTTTTAAAATATTTATTTTTTTTCAAAAGCATTATTTTATACTTAATACGTACACTTTTATATTATTTAAAATATACCCCCTCCTCTTTGAAAAATTTAGTCTAGTCGGGTACCACATTTGTGGATCCTGAAGGGTGCCTAACCCCTCCCTTCGGGATAGTTTTAATCCTTACCTAGAATCTCAATTGATTTTTCGCAGACTGAAACATAAATCGCACGTGTTAATAATTCAAAAGTTTTCCTTATTTTCCTTAAAAATTAGGTGGCGACTATGCAAAAATTAATTCTTTTTAGTGTCCAATAAGTCGTGCTTGTTTAACCTTGGTGAAAATAGGGCATAGATTTTTCATCTGCCATTGATTTTTCATGTTTGTGATTTTGTATGGGGCCTGGACCTGTGTATTTTTGGGTTTAGAATTTATTTGTGCACACGTGTTATAAAAGAGTGTTTAGTGAGTCATTTTGGACGTTTTAAATACGTCATTCTCCTCATTGAATTATCCATCCATTATAGTGACATTTGTCTGACTTTTCCCGTGGTTTTTTCTGTTAAGGGTATCCATGTAAATCTGTATGTTTATCTTGTTTTTTCTTTTACTTATCATATCGCTTACTATTGTCCGTTCATAACAGTTTTAATGGCAGTTGTTTTGGCTGCTAAAACCAATCAATAATAGCTAAATATGCTCTTTAGCGTACATTATTATAGTCAGTAAATCCAATTAAATCGCCACTAAAAGTCCAGTAGTTTTAATAGTAATTGTTGGTGGCAATCAAATCACTAGAATATCTCTTCTGTTTGGTATGAAGGAAAACAGTTTCTAAAAAATATTTTACAATTTTGTCATGTTTGGTTGGCCTAAATGTTTTGGAAAATATTTTCCAAATTAACTTATTTTCCTCAAATTGAAGGAAAATGAATTCCCTTCAAAAAGTATGGAAAATATTTTCCGAAACTCGCTTACAACTTCACTCTTAAGTTAAAATGTTCATACAACTCTCAAAATCACCCACCCCTACTTCGACCCTTAATCTCCTACCCCCATCCCACCCCCTACCACCCCCATCCAAAAATCAAATTTCAAATTTTTTTCTTGCCTCATCCCATACCCAAAACCCTACTTCTGCTTACTGCTCAAAAAAATATTAATTTTTTAAAAAAATTAATTTTTTTTTACTCCCGCCCCCCTCTCAACTCGACCCCCCCCCCCCCCCAACAACCCCCTACCCTCTCCCAAAAAAGCAGTTAAATTTTTTATATTTATTTTTTGAAAAATATAAATTGTTTTCTTATCCCACCCTCATTCCCCTACTCTGACTCCCACCCCCTACCACTCCATCCAAAAGAAAATATTTTAATTTTTTGTCT
>NW_025834980.1:0-1051 GCF_002878395.1 Capsicum annuum
TTAAAGTTGGAGCAAAAATACGTCAGGCCTCAGTACTTTTTCCTACACGTTTTACTGTTCACTACTATTCACGGTTCGATCGGAATGTTCATAACTCATCGCATGGGTGTCCATTTTGTATGATCCATATATCGTTGGAAATCTTATTCGATACTCTACGCAATGGTAGGTCACAATCTAAGACATTCCGTACGAAAAATTTATAATTCATTCTAGAAGATAGAGCCCAACACGTTTACGCACAAAATTTCAATGAAAAATTTCCCGGGGTATTACATCATCCCCCTTGAAAACATTCATCCTCGAATGACGCTAGAGATGCCAAGATTAGATAGGGAATAGAGCATACAGCTGAAACCATTCATTAGACTCATCACCACATCGTTTCTCACTCCGAATGCAACATAGAATGCATAAATTCAAGAAACTACAACGAACACATAATAAATGACAGCTGAACTGCTGCAACTTTTATCAAAAGTGCATGATTTAGGAAAGAACGGTACTTTTGGATTGATCGGAGTTCGCGGAAAATAGGTGCGGGTACTTGGATCACATATCCACCTCAGCTTCCCAAGTTGCACCCTCAACAGATTGGTTTCGCCACAACACCTTGACCAAGGAAACTTCTTTGTTCCTTAGTCTTCGGACACTGAAATCAAGAATCTCAACAGGAATCTCATCAAAAGAAAGATTTTCTTGAATGTCAGCACTCATAGAGGAATCCCCTACCACAGCATCGCTAATATGCTTTCTAACTATGGAGACATGGAATATTGGATGAACAGAGGACAAGTCGGAAGGCAACTTGACTTCATAAGCTACTTTACCAACACGGCTAAGAATTTTGTAAGGACCAACATAACGGGGACTAAGCTTCCCCTTCTTTCCGAACTAGGTCACCAACTTCAAACTCAAGGTCTCTCCTTCTAACATTCGCATATGACTTCTGATGACTTTGCGCAGTTTTCAACCTTTCCCTAATCAACTTAAATTTTTCCATAGACTCAAATTCCAAATTAGGACCACTCACAGCCGCTTTACCCACCTC
>NW_025834981.1:0-1529 GCF_002878395.1 Capsicum annuum
TATGGGTTAAATGTATATGTTATTTGCAAAAGTTTTAATTGGGCTTAATGGGGGTTGTGGAGCTCACTGTGAAAGGTGAAGGTCCCGGGGGGGACCGAAACTGAAACCACATTTGCCAATATGGTGTTCTTCATGACTATGTACAAAGATCACACTTGATATACATATACACCTTGGATTGGTATGGGGTTATGGATTCCCTACCCTTTTCTTAGACTTCTCAAGTTTGTACAACTAACATACACTAGGGCCCTTCCGGTAGGGAAAGCCAGACCCATATAGCCAGTGGGTGATTTTAGGTTGCTTGGAGCTATACAGTCTAGGTTAATGATTTCAAACCTCATGATGAACCTTGTTCCATATCCCATGATCTTATATTTATGTATGTATGGTGTATGTGAACATGTACACTTAGTCTGGACCTGATTTTAAAATAGATTACTTTATCCATTTCTTGAGTTACATGTTAGCGCTCACCTTGATAACCATCCTAGGAAGCTACATTATTTCATAATATAGGGTCAAAAGACACTTATTTTACCCCTATATAATGTTAGGTAGTTTGATTCGTTAGTTGGTTTATTGTAAAGCGGTAAGGTTCTATCTTTCAGAAAGCTTTGTCATTTCATTGGTTACTTTCGATACTTTAGAATTTAAAGGCTCACATTAAATTATCATTTTCATTGTCACTATCATAGTCGAGGGCATATCCTGACCCATTTAGATATTCAAATTAGTTTAGAGGTTGTTGTAGATATGTGTGTGGGTTCGGTGGTGTTGTTGACTCTTAGAGATAGTTTTTGAGTTATATTAATATTTTTTCTTTATTCATTGGTTGTCTTCCACTTTTATAATTTGGATTATGTTTGATTGGATAGGCTATGGGGTTGTTCTTCGACCCACGATGGTCTTGAGATACCTATCATGGTTAGGCTCGAGTCAGGTTATGATAAGCTTGGTATTAGAGCCTAGGTTTAGGGCAATTCTATTTCCATAATCTATTTTAAGTAGCATCCCTTTTATGGGTGAGTATTATGCCACACTTATAGGGGGGGTTACAATACATTTAAAAATGTTTCCCTTTCTTGTGTTCTATTTTGGGCTATAGAGTCTATGGTCATGGAATTTCTCTAACTCTTGGGTTGCTCACATTTCAAATCATGCCTTCCCAAAGATCTGATATTCATAAGAACTTTACCAAAACCTCTGCCCCACTTGAGGGTAATGTGGATGGGACTCGCCTTATAAGTGAGGGAAATCTAAACATTTCCCCACTTATACTAATAAGGTCCCATGACTTATATTGCACTTGGGAGGTTATTTTCCCTACTATTCTATTCTTAAACATTAAGAAAACACTCTTATATCTTCTCTAGAGTTTTTGGACAAAGGAAGCTAGGGTTTAATCTTAAGGAGTAAATTAGGGCTTGTCTTTGTGATTTCTCTCCATCATCATCTTTGTTTAAGGCATGTCATCTTCCCTCATTGTTAGTTCCAACTAAAGGAATGAGTTTATACAATGTTTTTAT
>NW_025834982.1:0-3055 GCF_002878395.1 Capsicum annuum
TCCATCTTTTTTTTCATTTTTTGAAATTCATCCCCTCATATAAAATGAAATGCATTTTCATTACCTTTTGATATATAACTACTCTCTCCGTTTCAAAAAGAATTACTGTACTTATTTTGACTTGGCACGAAATTTAAGAAAATAAAAAAACTTTTGAATTTTATGGTCTTAAATTAAAGTTGTGTCAATAGAGGCGGAGCCAGCCCTCTTTAGGGGGTTCGTCCGAACCCCTTCAACAGAAAATATACTACAACAACAACAACAAACCCATGTATTCCCACATAGTGAGGTCTGGGGAGGGTAAGATGTACACAGTCCATACCTCTACCTCTAAAGAAGTAGAAAGGCTGTTTTCGATAGACCCCCGGCTCGAGACACGGAATACTAAACAAATTCATAGTAAAGCGAGGAACAAGATGGCATAACATAAATACGACACCCACAAGTAATAGTAAACAGAGAAAAGTAAACAGATTCGTAATAAAACATGAAACAAGGTATCATAACAAGAATAATACCCCACCAAGTAATTCCCTACATTAGCAACCCAAACTGACCCTAGCTTTCTGCCCTAATTCGCATCTTCCAGATCTTCATATCTAGGGTCATGTCCTTAGTGCCATGTCCCGCCCAATCACCTCTCCCCAGTACTTCTTCGGCCTACCCCTACCCCGCCTAAAACCATCTAAAGCTAGCCTCTCACACCTACGAATCGGGGCATCTATGCCCCTCCTCATCACGTGTCCGAACCATCTCAATCGGACTTCCCGCATATTATTCTCCACTGGAGTCACACCAACCTTCTCCCGGATAGTCTCATTTCAAACTCTATCCCCACTAGTCAGCCCACATATCCAACGCAACATCCGCATTTTCGCCACCTTTATTTTTTGAATGTGGGAGTTCTTCACTGGCCAACACTCCGCTCCATACAACATGGCCGGATGGACTGCCACCCTGTAGAATTTGCCTTTAAGCTTGGGCGGCACTTTCTTATCACACAACACCCTCGAAGAGAGATTCCACTTCATCCATCCCACCCCAATGCGGTGCGAGACATCCTCGTCAATCTCACCATTACCCTGAATCACAGACCCAAGATACTTGAAACTATCCCTCTTACATACCACCTGTGATTCCAACTTCTCTACCACCTCATTCTCTAGCCTCACGTCATTAAAATTGCATTCCAAATACTCTATATTGCTCCTACTCAACCTGAACCCTTTAGACTCAAGAGTTTGTCTCCACACCTCTAATTTATCATTCACACCCCCTCCCCTCCCCCGCGTCTCATCAATCAAAACTACATCATCTGCAAAAATCATTCACCAAGGCACCTCTCCTTGAATACGCCGCGTCAACACATCCATCACCAAAGCAAACAAAAAGGGACTAAGAGTAGATCCCTGATGCAATCCTGTTAAGACAGTGAAATGCTCTGAGTCTCCTCCTGCCGTCCTCACCTGAGTTTTAGCTCCATCATACATGTCCTTAATTACTCTGATATATGCCACCGAAACTTCACTCACCTCCAAGCATCTCCAAAGTACCTCCCTGGGGACTTTATCGTATACCTTCTCCAAGTCGATAAACACCATGTGCAGGTCCTTCTTCCTTTCCCTATACTATTCCAGCAGCCTCCGTACCAGGTGAATTGCCTCTGTCGTCGAGTGGCCAGGCATAAATCCAAACTGGTTCTCCAAAATAGACACTATCCGTCTCAGCTTCACCTCGACCGCTCTCTCCCAAATCTTCATAGAGTGACTCAATAACTTAATACCCCTATAGTTATTGCAACTCTGAATGTCACCCTTATTCTTATAAAGAGGGATCATAGTACTCCACCTCCAAGCCTCGGGCATTTTCATCGTCTTGAAAATTCCTTTAAACAATCCAGTCAATCACCTTAAACTAGCCTCGCCAGAAAACTTCCAAAAATCCACAGGTATCTCATCAGGCCCCATCGCCCTACCGCTTCGCATCCTGCGAACAGCCTCTCTAACTTTCTCTACCTTAAAATGTCTACAATAACTAAAATCCCGACACTCCTCTGAGTGCTCCAACTCCCCTAAACCAATAGCTCTATCCCCTTTGTCATTCAAGAGCCTATGAAAATACGACTTCCATCTATTCTTAATGTGGCCGTCCTCTACCAACACTGTACCGTCCTCTCCCTTAATGAACTTCACCTGATCGAGGTCACAACCCTTCCTCTCCCTAGCCTTAGCGAGTCTAAACAAAAATTTTTCCCCTCCTTTCTCCTATAACTCCGCATACAAGCTCTCAAATGCTGCCGTTTTAGCCGCTGTAAACGCTAATATAGCCTTCTTCCTAGCTAACTTGTACTCTTTCTTGTTTGCCTACTTCTCTTCTTCATCCTTACTCTCAACCAACTTAGCATACGCCCCTTTCTTGATCTCCACTTTCTTCTTAACATCTTTATTCCACCACCAATCCCTCCGATGATGCCTGGCCCGACCCCTAGAGACACCCAACACCTCACTAGCATTCTCCCTGATTCACCTAGCCACCCTATCCCACATAACATCCATGTCCCCTTACACTCCAACACCCCCATTCCCTCCAACTTCTCCCCTATCTCCCACGCATTCACTGGTGTCAAGCTGCCCCACTTAATTCTAGGTCTACACTTCTCACCCCTCCTCTTTCTATCCTTTTTTATACCCAAATCCATAACCAAGAGCCTATGCTGGGTCGAAAGATTCTCACTTGGGATGACCTTACAGTCCTTACACAACACCCTATCCCCTTTCCTAAGCAAGAAAAAGTCAATCTGGGTCTTGGCTATCACGCTTCAGAAGGTGATTAGGTGATCGTCCTTTTTCGGAAAGCCCGAGTTCACCACTACCAGCCCAAAGGACCTTATAAAATCCAATAGAGTAGCCCCCTCTTCATTTCTTTCCCCAAGACCAAAACCACCATGCACATCACCAAAGCCTCCTGGTAACGCCCCGATGTGCCCATTGAAATCTCCTACTACAATAATCTTCTCCGAGCTAGGCGCGCCTCTCACCACCTCATCTAAAGCCTC
>NW_025834983.1:0-2735 GCF_002878395.1 Capsicum annuum
ATACTCCTAAAAAGAAAGATCTTGATTTTGCTAATCGTCCAACACCACCGGCTAAGCCATATGTTGAAGAGCCACCAGTGTTGGAATTGAAAGAACTACCAGGGCATCTGAGGTACGTGTTTTTGGGCAATGGAAACATGCTTCTCATTATTATTGCAGCTGATTTAGGCGAGCAACATGTGGAATCACTTATTTTTGTACTCCAGAGGTATAAGAGAGAAATAGGGTGGACTATTACAGATATTATTGGCATTCCCCCTGGCATCTGCACTCATAAGATACAACTTGAAGAAGATTGTACTCCGACCATCGAGAACCAATGTTGTCTTAACCCACCGATGCAAGAGGTGGTTAAGAAGGAAATTATTAAATGGTTGGACGCAGGAGTGGTTTATCCTATTTTTAATAGTAAATGGGTGAGCCCAATTCAATGTGTGCCCAAGAAACGGGGCATGACTGTTGTTGCAAATAAATAGAATGAGTTGATTCCACTCAGACCTGTGACTGGGTGAAGAGTTTGGATGGACTACCGCAAACTAAATTCATAGACTTTGAAAGACCACTTCTCGATGCCCTTCATGGATCAAATGCTCGATCGATTAGCAGGAAGGGGGTGTATTTCTTCTTGGATAGTTATTTTGGATATAATTAGATATACATTACTCCTGAAGATCAAGAGAAAACAATGTTTACATGATCGTATGGAACTTTCGTATTTAAGAGGATGCTATTTGGATTATGTAATGCCCCTGCTACTTTCCAACGGTATATGATGTCTATTTTCTCAGATATGGTTGAAGACACCCTGGAGGTATTCATGGATGACTTTTCTATGGTAGGAGATTCATTTGAGTTATGTTTAGTGAACCTGAGTAGAGCCTTACAGCGGTGTGTGGAATTTAACCTTATGCTTAATTGGTAAAAATATCACTTCATGGTGAATAAAGGCATTGTTCTTGGGCATAAATTTCAGCAAAAGGGATTGAAGTTGATCGAGCGAAGGTTGAGGTTATTAAGAAGCTACCACCCCCCATTTCAGTGAAGGAAGTACATAGTGTCCTTGGACATGCTGGCTTTTATCGGAGGTTTATAAAGGACTTCTCTAAGATTGCAAATCCACTTTACAAACTCTTAGAGAGGGAGGCTAAGTTTGTCTTTGATGATATTTCCATAAAGGCATTCAAATACCTTAAAGAAAAGCTGGTTGAGGCCCCTATTATTGTTGCACCAGATTGTTAAAACCATTTGAGATCATGTGTGATGCAGGCTGTGTTTCCCTTGGAGCAGTGTTGGGACAGAAGAAGGACAAATTGTTTCACTCGATTTATTACGCCAGCAAAGCACTGAATGGAGCTTAAAGAACTACACCATCGCTGAACAAGAACTCCTTGTTGTAGTTTATGCCTTTGAGAAATTCTGAGCTTATTTGCTAGGGACCAAGGTGGTGGTCCACACTGACCAAGCATCCTTGAGGTATTTGATGGCTAAGAAGGATGCAAAACCAAGGTTAATTAGATGGGTGTTGCTGCTCCAAGAATTTGACTTTGAAGTCAAAGATAGGAAGGGTTGCAAAAACCAAGTTGCAGATCATTTGTCTAGAATGGAAGGTGAGCAAGTAGTTGGTGAGGAAGTTGAGATAAATGATGCATTTCCTGATGAGGATATCTTAGCTGCTGCTATGGAGAAAGTACCTTGGTATGCTGATTTTGCAAACTATATGGTGAATGAGGTCATTCCAAAAAATCTTTCCTTCCATCAAAGAAAGAAATTCCTTCATGATGTGTGCCAGAAGTAGATGTATTGTGTATATTGGAAGCATGTCATGCTTCTCCAGTTAGAGGTCACCATACAGGTGACCGAACGGCTGGAAAGGTGTTGTAGAGTGGCTACTATTGGCCAATGTTATTCAAGGATGCTCATGAGTTTGTGATAAAGTGTGACCAATGTCAGAGGTATAGGTCGATCTCCAAGAGGCATGAGATGCCTTTGACTAAGATGCTTAAAGTAGAATTGTTTGACGTCTAAGGCATTGATTTTATGGGCCCTTTTGCAAGCTCATATAGAATGAAGTACATTTTAGTTGCTGTGGATTATGTGTTGAAATGGGTTGAAGTTGTTGCCTTATCAGATAACGAAGGGAAAAGAGTTATGGTATTTCTCAAGAAGAACATATTCTCTCACTTTGGAGTACCACGTACTATTATAAGCGACGAAGGATTTCATTTCTGCAACAAAGTATTCTAAGCTGCTTTGGTGAAATATAGGGTGAAACAGCATAGAGTAGTAACTCCATACCACCCACAAACTAGTGAGAAAGAGGAGGTGTCGAATTGGGAGATTAAAGCCATCCTAGCCAAAATACTGAATGCTAATAGGCAAGATTGGTCTCAAAAGCTAGATGACGCTTTGTGGGCGTATCGGACAGCTTTTAAGACACTAATTGGTATGTAAACGTATCAGTTAGTCTATGGGAAAGCATGCCATTTACCGATCGAGCTAGAACACAAGGCTTTGTGCTCTCTCAAAAGGTTAAATCTAAATTAGAAAGAGGCAGCAGAGCTAAGATTGGGGCAACTAAATGATATGGATAAATTCCATCTCGGGGCTTATGAAAGGGCAGATCTTTACAAAGAGAAGATGAAGAAGAACCATGATCGAAGGATTGAAAGTAGAGATTTCTGAAAAGGTAATTTGGTGCTTCTATTCAACTCCAGACTCAAATTATTTCCAGGTAA
>NW_025834984.1:0-1032 GCF_002878395.1 Capsicum annuum
GCTCACATAAGCTGTATCATCATCTTGCAAAGGAGGTGCAAGGTGATGATACAGCTTATGTGAGCCTGATAATTGTTGAGAAACTTTATGTATCTCCTCAAGAATTTGAACCGACCAAATCCAGAATTGTTAAAAACCAATATGATGAGATTGGAGAAATAGTTTGGAGAGTTACTTATAAAGAAATCAAGGGATTGGGATAATCTAATGAACCATCTTTGTATGAAAAATTACAATGGATTGAAGCCCGTGAAGGGGATATAAAAGATGATGTGAGGAACACAATAAATTGGTGGTGCATGCATTTTAATGGGAATTATGAAAGGGAATTAGTACAGACTTTCACTGAGCAAGCTAGGAGAGAATTCATGTCGCTGCCTGCAGTAAGATCAATAATACAGTCTTTGTGAAGAGTTCATCATCCAGAAAACGAAAGGACAGATGAGTGTGTGATATGCAAGGAGAGTTACTCACCTAGATCACAACAATACAACTTTCCTTGCAGCCACTGTTTCCATTATGGCTGCATCGAGACTTGGCTTCTTAAAAACCCAAATTGTCCCATGTGTCGTTACAAGTTGCCACCAACGGAGTCCAAATAAAAGTGATCTCTTTCTAGTAATTAAAATGTATTTTAAGATAGGTTAATTCTGTCAAATATTTATCTTTTCTCTTATGGAAAAACAGTTCTAGTTATTGAATTTATTAATAGAATCTTGACACCTTTTTACTCAAAAATCACACTAGCATATACTCACCATATATCATCATCATCCAAATAACAGGGGGAAGACAAAAAACAAAATAACAGAAAGGAACCTATTAAAGATTCCACACACACCAAGCACAAAATCTCTGAATTCACAGTACAACACACATACCTCAGGCCATGCACAATTACCATAGAACATGGTGCACACCTAGATTGAAAAATTAGAAGAAAAGCAAAAAATAAAATAAAATGAAGCGATTGTGAGAGGAAACTGAGTGATAGGGAGATAAAGATAGAGATCGAAGGAAAAACAGTGAATT
>NW_025834985.1:0-1142 GCF_002878395.1 Capsicum annuum
GAACTTGAATTTTTTTATGTGAGTTGGAAAGGAGGTCATTAAAATAGTGTTAATTTTGAGTTAATTGTATAAATTGAGCTTCGATTATGCTTGAATTTTCCAAATGATATATTGGGTCACATCATTTTTAATGAAAATCATCAATTCTTATGTTGGTAGTAAAATTTGGAGAAGTTTGAGCACTCATTATCGAAATTGGTTTAAATAGCCACTGAAATGGCTTGATGGGTAATCCATACATAGTCTCTCACCCATAATTGGCCTAATAGGGAAAAGTATAATATTCACATTAGGAACCATAATTTCTCCCCTCTTAGGAATGCATTGCACTGGGCTCACCCAATTATTATCTGAGATAGGATTTACTACAATTGCATCAAGTCACTTAATGGTCTCCTTCTTAACCACCTTTTTTATTGGATGATTCAACCTCCTTTGATGCTTCATACTTGGCACATATTTGGACTCCAAAATGATTTTATAAGTGCAAATACTAAGAAGAATCCCAATAATGTCGGCAATAGTCCACCCAATAACCCTTATAAATTTCTCCAACTGAGATTTCTATGCCTCGACCTACCATAGCAACAAGTTTGATGCTATAATAATGTGTCATGTCTTGACCCAAAAATACATTGCACACATAAGAATGGAGTGGCTTGAGTTTATTTTATGGAAGCTCCTCTATTGATAGCTTGGCGGGAGGACTTTCTCAAATTTTTATATCAAGGTTAAGCTTTGTTGGTTCTTGTATTATGAACTAAGGTCAGTCAAGAAATATACAACCTCATCATATAGTCTCTAATGTCTCACTTATATGATCCACCTACAATTCAATAGTAACATCATTATTAATTATATTAACATTGATATTGCTTATAAATATCATGGTGGCTTTATAGACTTGCATACATCAAAGGTGAATTCATCATAATTTACCTAAAGTTTATAATCACCACAATCCACATCAATGAGATCCCTTCTGGTAGCTATGAATTATGGGTACATCATAGTTGATATCACAATCAATAATAATAAAATTAGTGAGAGTATGAATTAATCAATATGAACAAGCACATCACTGAGGAAGCCCACTAGTGTATTTATAGACTGATCTGCCATCAGTAGCCTCATAGTGATGT
>NW_025834986.1:0-2562 GCF_002878395.1 Capsicum annuum
TACTTATTTTCGTAATTTATTAATAGTAATTTATTAAACTTTAATTTCAAAAATAATTTTTTTAATTATTACGAAAACCTACCACATATGGTTAGTTTTTTGAAATTATTTTGAAAACCGACCACATGTGGCCGGTTTTCGTAATAATTAAAAAATATATGTAATTCATTTACCCGATCCGACCCGACCCGACCCTTTCAACATTAAAAACAAAAAAACACACCATTCACTCCCAAATACCAGTCCAAAACAGCAACATTAACACCAAAACCCTCCAAACTTTCTCCTTTAACGTCCAAAATAGCAACAACTCCGGCGACGGCGACAGAGATCGACCATCTTCTCCGGCGAATCCAACTTGTGAGTTGTTAGATTTTTGGTTTATTAGTTAGATTTTTTATTTATTAGCTAGATTTTTGATTTATTAGTTAGATTTTTTTAGATAATTTTGGGAATTTGAGGTCGAATTAGCTAATTTTTTATAAGATTTAGCGTTAATTTCATCAATTGGTTGTGGTTTGAGTTCTAGGATTTGGATATTTATTTTATTTAGCTAGATTTTAGCTAATTTTAGGCTTGTTCCTATATTAATTTTAATAAAAAATTGGTTAATCAGTTTAATTAGCTAAGCTGCCTTTCTTTTGAGGTTAGTTTCATCATTTGCCTTTTTGACTGTTTGATTTTTGTGTAAATTGAATTCTAGGGTTTAACATTTCGTTTTATTGAGTTAGATTTTAGCTAAAGTTCACAAATTTGAGTTCGAATTACCTAAATTTTGGTTAGTCTTGACATTTATTTCTCCATGTTACTCATTAATTGTTTAATTTTTTTGGGGAAAAATCTTATTCCTATTCATTTACTAAATTGTTGTAATTATTTAAGCGAAAGATTATTCTTTCTAATAATTTTACTATTTGATAGATTTCGAATCCGGTAAAAGGATTGCTTTGCTATTTTTTCCAGTGACTGCTTATCTCTTTCACTTTAACTTAGGCCAAGCAAAGGTAAGTTGGTATCTTCTTGTCATTGTTCATATTGAAGTCTAGTGAAGCCGTGTGTGGCCTTGTTCGATTCACTAACAATGTTGTTATCTTCTTGTTATTGTTCATATTGAAGTTTAGTGAAACCATATGTAGCCTTGCTCGATTCACTAGCATTGTTGTTGACATTTTGTTGGTCTTGTTGTTGCTTGTTTCTTGTATTGTGAACTTGATCTTGTATCATTTGGTATGAAAGCTCAAGGCTTGGTTGTGAATATGTAAGGACTTTAAAGGTGTTTTTTTTGTTTTGAATGTGGTTATGCTTGGTTACTTGGTAGGTTGAAAATGATTAAGTGTAGGGACTTTAAAGGTGTTTTTTTGTTTTGAATGTGGTTATGCTTGGTTAGTTGGTAGGTTGAAAATGATTAAGTGTAGGTACTTTAAAGGTGACTTGGTAGGTTGAATGTAGTTATGCTTGGTGATTTGGGTGATGACTTAGTTGAAATTTACTAAGTGTAGGTACTTTAAAGGTGGACTTTTTGTTTTGAATGTGGTTTCGTTTGGTGACTTGGGTGATGACTTAGAGTTGAAAATACTAAAGTTTAGGTACTTTAAATTTGAATTTTTTATTTTGAATATAGCTAAGTTTGGTAACTTGGGTGATGACTTAGTTAGTTGCAATTTGCTAAGTGTAGGTACTTTAAAGGTTTTTTTTGTTTTGAATGTGGTTATGTTTGGTGACTTGGTAGGTTTAAAATGATTAAGTGTAGGGACTTTAAAGGTATTTTTTTTTGTTTTGAATGTGGTTATGTTTGGTGACTTGGTAGGTTCAAAATGATTGAGTGTAAAGGTGACTTGGTAGGTTGAATGTGGTTATGTTTGGTGACTTGGTAGGTTGAAAATGAGTGTAGGAACTTTAAAGGTAACTTGGTAGGTTGAAAGTGGTTATGTTTGGTGACTTGGTAGGTTAAAAATGATTAAGTGTGGGAACTTTAAAGGTATTTTTTTGTTTTGAATGTGGTTATGCTTGGTTACTTGATAGGTTGAAAATGATTAAGTGTAGGGATTTTAAAGGTGACTTGGTAGGTTGAATGTGGTTATGCTTGGTGACTTGGGTGATGACTTAGTTGAAATTTACTAAGTGTAGGTACTTTAAATGTGGATTTTTTGTTTTGAATGTGGTTTAGTTTGGTGACTTGGGTGATGACTTAGTGAGTTGAAAATATTAAAGTTTCGGTACTTGAAATGTGAATGTTTTGTTTTGAATGTAGTTAAGTTTGGTGACTTGGGTGATGACTTAGTGAGTTAAAATTTACTAAGTGCAGCTACTTTAATGATGAATTTTTTGTTTTGAATGTAGTTAAGTTTGGTGACTTAGGTGATGACTTTATGAGTTGAAATTTACTAAATGTAGGTACTTTAAAGGTTTTTTTTTTTTGTTTTGAATGTGGTTATGTTTGGTAACTTGGTAGGTTCAAAATAGTTAAGTGTAAGGACTTTAAAAGTGACTTGGTAGGTTGAATGTGGTTATGTTTGGTGACTTGGTAGGTTGAAAATGATTAAGTGTAGGGACTTTAAAGGT
>NW_025834987.1:0-1469 GCF_002878395.1 Capsicum annuum
TAGGTGGTCTAGCAGAAAACTGTGGCCTGAACCCTCCTTGGGATGCCTTGAACTGCCCTGTAGATCTGGCCCTCTTGGAATATCCTCTTTCTAATTCCTGTGTTCTTCTCCTCTGCCTCTGATCTTCCATTTTTTTTGCAAAAGCTTGGATCCTCGCTATGTCCATATCTTTGTTCAAAGTGGCAATAGTATAATCTCTAACCAGATATGAATCCAGCCTATCCACACATTGATGAACTCTGTCATCCATAGTAGCTACAATATTAGGAGCATATCTCAACAAGGAATTAAATCGGAGACTGTACTCCCTCACGCTCATATTCTCCTGACGAAGATTTAAAAATTGATCTGCACGGGCTTGACGAATCTTGAATGGAAGATAATGATCAAGAAATGCCTATTTGAACTCTTTCCAAGTACCTGGGGGTGCATCAATACCCCTAGATCGTTTCCAGTGCTCGTACCAATATATAGCCTCCCCTTTAAATCTATATGTCACTAACTCTACTGTCTCTCTACCCGTTACATGCATAACATCTAAGGCCCTTTGAATTTGATCAATAAAGTCCTGTGATCCAGTAAAAGTGAGAGGATCCAACTTAAGAAAATCCTGTGTTCAAAGGCTATCCGCCCTATCTGTACCACTAGGACCCATAGGAATGGCTTGCCCAACAACTATACGAGTCAAAAGTTGTACTGCATTTCTAAGATCTTGATCAACAACATTAATAGGTGGCTCTGGGGATATAGTTCTCCTCCCCCTTATTTCTTCTGGAGTGGAAGAAGTTTCTGATGCATGCTCAGCTAGAGCCTCACTTTGATTAGCTGGTATAGTGGGTGACTTACTAGTCCCCTTTCCAGCAGCCACATCTACTTGCTTACCGGTATTCTTGCTTCTGGTAACCGACATCATTACTATAATAAGAGAAACAAATGGATTCAGTGGTCAACTATGACTTCATATACAATATAGGCTTTATCGCATGATCTAAGACATGAAGAAAAGAAATAATTCCTAAATGTCTATAGCCTCCTGTTTATAGATGCGGTGCATGACACACCGATAAACAAGAATCTACGTAGACACGGATTTGTAGACTCACTAGGATGAACTTCTCTGATACCACTTTTGTCATGCCTCATATCCTATTAGGGCGGACTGGCACCCATAACCGAGGAGGCCCGGGAGAACCAGCTCATAACCTTATACTTCCCATGCATACCTCTATGACAACCCGAAATTCGAACAGCATCATGTCGCATATAAAAGGAAATAATCACCTATATAAGCTAGAGCACACATATATATATGCATATAGAATACTTATCCGTTGGAGCCATCACGTCTACTAACAAAACACCACGTTGACTATACATCAGGTCTATAAAGCCTTTAAATAATACACAGAGTTTAACTAAGGTCGGGACACACCACGCCATATAACTAACTTCTATACAATACCAAAAGT
>NW_025834988.1:0-1087 GCF_002878395.1 Capsicum annuum
TGAGATGTTAATCGTGCCTTTGAATGATGGTTCTTGGCGTTCTTGAATTAGGAACTTGGAATCTTGAATAAATTTGCAGAATTAATGGTGAACTTTGGAGGTTCTTGAAGTTGGATGCAGGAGCTTAGGGTCTTTTTTTTGAGGGAATTTGATAAAATATAACATATAATGCTTCTAATAGGCTTTAATATAGGGTTTGAACGGATTTCTGGTGAGGGAGAATGACCAAAATGCCCCTAAAAATCAAATAATTCTCGAATCTGTCCTCTAGTGGACTGTTTTGATAGTCTGAAGTAGATCAACCATAATGTTTTAATCCGAAATCTAAATTGGATGAAACCAATTTCATTAGAAAGTGAACTCTCATATCTTTGTAGTTATATATAGTATCTCACCTAAATCACTGTGTACGACGAGTTATGATCATTTGAAGTTGACCCAAAAATTCACTTTTGATAGGATGAAGTAGATCGACCATAACTTTTTGCTCCGATAGAGAAATTGGATGAAACCAATTTCATTGGAAAGGGGACTCGCAGATCTTTCCTTTGATATATAGTAGATCACCTAGATCATTATGTACAAGGAGTTATGATCGTTCAAATTTAGAGCAAAAATACACCAGGCCTTAGTACTTTTTCCTGCACGTTTTACTGTTCACTACTATTCACGATTCAATCGGAATGTTTATAACTCGTCGCTGTGTGTCTATTTTGGATGATCCACATATCGTTGGAAATCTTATTCTATACTCTACATAATGGTGTGTCGTAATCTAAGACATTCCGCACGAAAAATTTATAATTCATTCTAGAATATAGAACCCAACTCATTTACGCACAAAATTTCAACGAAAAATTTCCCGGGGTATTACATCATCCCCCTTGGAAACATTCGTCCTCAAATGATGCTAGACATGCCAAGATTAGATAGGAAATAGAGCATACAGCTAAAACCATTCGTTAGACTCATCACCACATCGTTTCTCACTCCAAATGCAACATAGAATGAATAATTTCAAGAAACTACAGCTGAACACATAATAAATGATAGCTGAACTACTGCAACTTTTGATAAAAGTTGCAGT
>NW_025834989.1:0-1976 GCF_002878395.1 Capsicum annuum
TGGATTTTAGGTGAGGGGGAATGACCAAAACACCCCTAAAAATCAAATAATTCTCGAATCTGTCCTTTGGTGGACTATTTTGATAGTCTGAAGTAGATCAACCATAACATTTTACTCCGATATCCAAATTGGATGAAACCAATTTCATTAGAAAGAGGACTCTCATATCTTTCTATTGATATATAGTATCTCACCCAGATCATTGTGTACGAGGAGTTTTGATGGCTGAATTTGATCGACCATAACTTTTTGATCCTATAGACAAAAACCAATTTCATTGAAAAGAGAAATCGCAGAGCTTTCCGTTGATATATAGTAGATCACCCAGATCATTATGTACAAGGAGTTATGATCATTTAAAGTTGGAGCAAAAATACGCCAGGCCCCAGTACTTTTTCCTGCACGTTTTACTGTTCACTACTATTCACGGTTCGATCGGAATGTTCATAACTCGTCGCTCGGGTGTCTGTTTTGGATGATCCATCTATCGTTGGAAAGCTTATTTGATAATATACGCAATGGTGGGTCATAATATAATACATTCCACATTAAAAATTTATAATTCATTCTAGAAGATAGAACCCAACATGTTTACGCACAAAATTTCAACGAAATTTTTTTTGGGGTATTACATCATCCCCCCTTGAAAACATTCGTCCTCCAATGATGCTAGACATGCCAAGATTAGATAGGGAATAGAGCATATAGCTGAAACCATTCGTTAGAATCATCACCACATCGTTTCTCACTCTGAATGCAACATAGAATACATAAATTCAAGAAACTACAGCTGAACACATAATAAATGACAGCTGAACTGCTGCAACTTTTATCAAAAGTGCATGATTAGGAAAGAACGGTACCTTCATCTTGATCGGAGTTTGCAAAAAATAGTTGCGGGTACTTGGATCGAATATCCGCCTCAGCTTCCCAAGTTGCACCCTCAACAGATTGGTTTCGCCACAACACCTTGACCAAGGAAACTTCTTTGTTCCTTAGTCTTCGGACACTGAAATCAAGAATCTCAACAGGAATCTCTTCAAAAGAAAGATTTTCTGGAATGTCAGTACTCACAGAGGAATCCACTACCACAGCATCGCTAATACGCTTTCTAAGCATGGAGACATGGAATATTGGATGAACAGAGAACAACTCGAAAGGCAACTCGACCTCATAAGCTACCTTACCAACAGGGCTAAGAATTTTGTTAGGACCAACATAACGGGGACTAAGCTTTTCCTTCTTTCTGAATCTCTTCATCCCCCTCATGGGTGAAATTTTTAGATACACTAGGTCACCAACTTCAAACTCAAGGTCTCTCCTTCTAACAGCCGTATATGACTTCTGACAACTCTGCGCAGTTTTCTACCTTTCCCTAATCAACTTAACTTTTTCCATAGCCTCAAATACCGAATTAGGACCACTCACAGCCGCTTCACCCACCTCAAACCAACCTATGGGTGATCTACACTTTCTCCCATATAAGGCTTCAAATGGAGCCATGCCAGTATTAGAGTGGAAACTATTATTGTAAGCAAACTCTATCAATGGTAAGTGATCATCCCAACTTCCCTTAAAGTCAAGTGAACAAGCTCTCAACATATCCTCTAAGGTCTAGATGGTCCACTCAGCTTGACCATCGGTCTGCGGATGAAAAACAGAACTCAAAAGCACTTGGGTACCAAGACCCTTCTGAAAAGCTTTCTAAAATTGCGAAGTGAACTGAGTACCCTTATCCGAAATGATAGACAAGGGAACTCCATACAGTCTGACTAGCTCTCGGATATATATTCTAGCATAATCCTTAGCAGTATATGAAGTATGAACAGGCAAGAAATGAGAAGACTTAGTCAACCAATCAACCACAACCCAAATGGAATCATGATGGCATTGGGAAGGAGGTAAACTAATCACGAAGTCCATATTTATCTCTTCCCACTTCCAGGTGGGAATACTAAACTCTTGCAACATGCCAA
>NW_025834990.1:0-1060 GCF_002878395.1 Capsicum annuum
AAATCCCCACATACCTTGAATGATGAACTTTAGATCGATACTTATTTTTGAGATGTTAATCGTGCCTTTGAATGATGGTTCTTGGAGTTCTTGAACTAGGAACTTGGAATCTTGAATAAATTTACAGAATTAATGGTGAACTTTGAAGGTTCTTGAAGTTGGATGTAGGAGCTTAGGGTTTTCTTTTTGAGGGAATTTGATGAAATATAACATATAATGCTTCTAATAGGCTTTAATATAGCGTTTGGATGGATTTTGGGTGAGGGGGAATGACCAAAACGCCCCTAAAGAATCAAATAATTCTCGAATCTGTCCTTGGGTGGACAGTTTTGATATTCTGAAGTAGATCAACCATAACATTTTACTCCGATATCCAAATTGGATGAAACCAATCTCATTAGAAAGAGGACTCTCATATCTTTCAATTGATATATGGTATCTCACTCAGATCATTGTGTACGAGAAGTTATGATCGTTTGAAGTTGACCCAAAAATTTACTTTCGGTAGGCTGAAGTAGATTGACCATAACTTTTTGCTCCAATAGATAAATTGGATGAAACCAATTTCACTGGAAAGAGAACTCGGAGAGCTTTCTGTTGATATATAGTAGATCACCCAGATTATTATGTACAAGGAGTTATGATCATTTAAATTTGGAGCAAAAATACACCAGGCCTCAGTACTTTTTCCTGCACGTTTTACTGTTCACTACTATTCATGGTTCGATCAGAATGTTCATAACTCGTCGCTCAGGTGTCCGTTTTGGATGATCCATATATAGTTGGAAATCTTATTTGATACTCTATGTAATTGTGGGTCATAATGTAAGACATTCCACATAGAAAATTTATAATTCATTCTAGAATATTGAACCCAACACATTTACGCACAAAATTTCAATGAAAAATTTTCTGGGGTATTACATCATCCCTCCCTTGGAAATATTCATCATCGAATGATGCTAGACATGCCAAGATTAGATAGGGAATAGAGCATACAGCTAAAACCATTTGTTAGACTCATCACCACATCGTTTCTCACTCCGAATGCAACATAGAA
>NW_025834991.1:0-1619 GCF_002878395.1 Capsicum annuum
CCAAGTCATGAGTGGGGTAATTTCGCTCATGCACCTTTAACTGCCTAAATGCATAAGCTATCACCTTACCACACTGCATCAATACACAACCAAGTCCTACACGAGACGCATCACAATAAACCACAAAATCATCTACACCCCCGGGAAGGGTCAAAATAGGAGCAGTAGTCATCTTGTCCTTCAACTTCTCAAAACTGTTCTCACACTAGTCAGAACACATAAGCTTCATCTTTTTTTGAGTCAGTTTAGTAAGCGGAGCAGCTGTGGAAGAAAAACTCTCTATGAACCTTCTGTAATACCTCCCCAAAACCAAGAAGCTCTGAATATCGGTTGAAGTCATGGGTCTGGGCCATTTTCTCACTGCTTCAACTTTTTGGTGATCCACTCTTATCCCGTCACTGGACACAATATGCCCCAGGAAGGCAATAACATCTAATAAGAATTCATACTTAGAAAATTTGGCATACAGCTGATGATCCTTAAGGTTCTGAATAATAATTTGGAGGTGATTGGCGTGATCCTCTTTACTCTAAGAATAAATCAGAATATCATCAATAAATACAATGACGAACAAGTCAAGAAACTGATGGAACACTCTATTCATAAGATCCATAAAGGCTGTAGGGGCATTAGTCAGCCCGAAGGACATGACTAGAAATTTGTAGTGACCATATTGGGTTTGGAAGGCTGTCTTATGAACGTCTGACTCCCTAACTTTCAACAGATGATAACCCAAATGAAGATCTATTTTTGAAAAACACTTAGCACCCTAAAGCTGGTCAAAAAGATCATCAATCCTAGGAAGAGGATACTTGTTTTTAATCATGACTTTATTCAGCTGACGATAGTCTATGCACAAACGAAGGGAACCATCTTTCTTTCGCATGAAAAGTATAGGTGCACCCCAAAGGGACACAATGGGGAGAATAAAACCCCTATCTAGAAGTTCTGCCAGCTGCTCTTTTAACTCTTTTAGTTACGGAGGAGCCATTCTATATGGCAGAATAGAAATAGGATAGATGTCTAGCAACACATCAATGCCAAAATCTATTTCCCTATCAGGTGGTATCCCTGGGAGATCTTCAGGAAAGACTTCTGGAAACTCATTCAATACAGGGACTGACTAAAAAGAAAGATTTTCAATTCTCAAATCTTTTAATCAAATTAGATGGTACATACAACATTTAGAGATAAGCTTTCAGGCTCTAAGATAATAGATAAAGTGACCTTTAGGTTCCACAGAACTTCCTACCCATACAATTGGTGTCTCATTTGGAAAAGAAAAAGTGACCTTTTGGGTTTTGCAATAAAGGGTGGCATAACACGAATAGAGCCAGTCCATCCCAAGGATGGCATCAAAATCTACCATATCAAGTTCTATAAGGTCTGCCACAATATTCCTACTAAGAATAGACATAACATAAAACCTTCTAGCAACAATAGAATCACCTACAAGAGTGGAAACAGTGAAGGGTTCTTCAATGACTTCGGGCTCAAACCCAAAACCAACAGCCACATAGGGGATCACATAAGATAAAGTAGACTCGGGATCAAGTAACACATAAACATCACGGGAAAAGATTCGTAACGTACCGGTAACAACATCTGGGGAAACTTCC
>NW_025834992.1:0-1051 GCF_002878395.1 Capsicum annuum
ATATGCACTACATAACTTTTCTTCCTTAAACTTGGTCTTGGGTAGTCGCAATACCATGTCTTTAGAGGAAAGTATGTTCAGTTATTTCAGACTTGCATGTCCAAGTTTCATGTGCCAAAGGAGGAGATTATTTTCTATTGCACTTAGACAAGTCAACTCAGGTCCTGGTATAGCCATTATGTCATCTTTTTATACATTTTTGTATCTCCTTGCAGTGAGCACAATATCTTTGGTGTCTATCCTTTTGACTTTGATACCTGCAGCAGTAAAAACAACTTTATTACCTTTGTCATACAATTGTGAGATGCTCAGCAGGTTATGTTTCAATCCTTCTACTAGGTAGACATCCTTCAATGCTTTTGACTCAGATGAGACAATTTTTCAAACTCTAGTAATGATTCCCTCTTTTTCATCACCAAAAAAAATTCCTCCTCCATCTATTTTAGAGCGTGAAAGGAACTTTTTCTTATCACCAGTCATGTGTCTTGAGCAAGCACTGTCTAAGTACCAGTGCCTTTTGCTTCCTTTCACCTTCTCTTGCAAGAGAAATCACTGATTAGACATAGGAATCCAAATAAGCTTGGGTCCTATTTTGTTAATAAAAGGATAGATTAAATTCCTTCTAGTCTATGCAGGCAACATGTAAGATGACCTGTTTTTCTGACCTGTATTAGTACTTATTTTCTTGGCCTGAGAGAATTTATTTGCCAGATTCTGGCTTCTAGATCTGTTTTTGGAAGCCACAGGACATTCTGTGGTTGGATGTCCAAGATTACTATAGATATAGCACAAGTCTTAAGAATTATCAACCTTTTTGTAGAAACCTAAGCCTGCTTTTTCACTATGATTTCTTTCGCTTAATTGATGAACAATTCTTGAAGAATTTGCCCACCTGTTTGCTCTTTCCAGATCCATTTTTAGTTTAGAAACTTCTTAACTCAGCTTATTCATTTTTTCAGTCAAGTCATGACATTCTTGTTTGTACTTAGTTAACTCAAGTTCAACATTTTCTTGTTCTTTACTCATGGCCTTTTTTTCCATTTTCAGTGAG
>NW_025834993.1:0-1197 GCF_002878395.1 Capsicum annuum
AACTCTCTGAGTTTCGTGCTATAACTGAATTTGACTGTATCTAACAGTCTTGGTATATTGGTATCTAAAGAACTATCTGAGTTCTTTTACTGAGACTGATACTAAAATTGTGGGAGATAGTTGTTTAACCGACATGCCCCATGTATACTATTACGGCTAAGCTGGGGTCCAATCTCTGCCCCGACTGAAGGGGTGTCAATACCGCACCACTGGTAAGGACAGTTGCAAGTGACCCTTATCTGGCAGGTACTCAAAGTGAGAATGGTGGGACCCTAAACTGACAGGTTAAGCCACCTCATCAACTCTAATCTGACAGGCTAAGATGTCTCAACCTCGCTGGCTACGTAGTTATGGAACACAAGGATGACTACTAAGGATCACACCCTAAAACTGGTAGGTGAGTCCCCATCCTTGGGTTAATTTGGTTCTAACTTCCACTCCCATCTGAAGAGACTAAACATGATTCAACTGACTGTACATGGACAGATTAACTGACTTCTGTTGACTGATGGAGTAGTTTTATTATCTGAGAGTTAACTTAGATCATTAGATTTCTGAGGTTTCCTGAGTCACATGACTGACTGAGTTCTATAGATTATACCTTAACTGAGATTACCGTGACAACATGACATGGATCTAGGCATACAGCTACGTTTTTCGGGTATGAATACCCCCAGGACTCGATAGAAGGAAACTGACACACATGAAATGACTTGATCATAAGATTTGAGTCCATAATTCATAATATCATAAGTAGGGGGTATCATATTTCATATAGTCATTCAACATCTTAAACATTGTAGGGAATGCATGGATATATTTCATGTACATATTGTATATCTCCATTATCTTGCATGCTTCATACCACCACAATAACAACACATGAAAAGCATGGAATTCATATTGAAGTATATAGCTAACATGAACTTGTCATTTAGACATCATAGATCCATACAAACATGAATTTCCAGCATCCTAAGAATTTTATCAAACACCTTGCAAGCATTCTTTAAGGCATAGGTGGGTTTCATACTTGCACCATATTAAACCACCTAAAGTTCATGGTTTTCAATTAACAAACATATATATTCCGTGAAAAATACCTTTAGACATCACATTGAAACTTAATCAATAATCGTCAACATGTACATACTCATATCACCACAAAAAGTTTACAAAATAATATTTAAAACATGG
>NW_025834994.1:0-2823 GCF_002878395.1 Capsicum annuum
AAGTTGACCCTGAACGCTGAAATGCTAACCTTCTACTCTAGGATGGGCTCATTTGGGAACTGAAACTAAACTATCCTATTTCTGCAGTCGACTGTGGCATAGCAGGAATGAAGCCAATCTATGTCGAGAATGACGTCAAAATCAGTCATCTCTAACTCCACTAAATCTGCTGAAGTGGATATCTGAGATATCATAACCGGGCAGTTCCTGTATACCCACTGGACTATGACAGTTTTACCCATTGAGGTACAGACTGAGAAGGGCTCTGCTAAGACTTTGGGACTGATTCCAAAATTGCCTGCTATGTATGGAGTAACAAAAGACAAAGATGCACCTGGGTCTAGCAAAGAATAAACATGAACATGGAAAATCTATAACATACCAGTAATGACATCAGGAGAATTTTCTTGATCCTGCCGGGACGAAAGAGCATAGAGTCTATTTGGGCGTTGCCCACTGGTAGCACTGGAAATGGCACCCTGCTGGTTCGAGCGACTGGACTGAGTTGTAGAATGATTTTGCTGACCCTGAAGACTTGACTGCAGACACTCCCTAATCCTGTGGCCTGGCTTGCCACAACCAAAACAAATATCACTACCGGCTCTGCAAATACCCTTGTGGTTCTTAACACAAGTCTGACAAAGGGGATTCGTTCGGGCACTGCTAATACTGCCCTGAGATTTAGAGCCTAGCGCTTTGTCTCTATTGCTATCTCTAAACTTCAGCACTGGAGCGCTGGTAGAGGAAGGAGCTGGAACAGCTGACTTGGAGCAAAACAGTGAATGGTTTTCTCCATCTGACTTGGGGTGAGCTCTCTTATTCTACCTCTCCCTAGTCTTGAACTTCTGCTCTTTTACTTTCTGGGAATGGGTTATAAGTCTGGCTAAGCTCATCTAACCAATCAGCATCGTAGACCTACACTCATTTACCACACTATCGTTGACCCCTGACATGAACTTGCTCATCTTAGCTCTATTGTCTGCAACCACATGAGAAAATACCTGGCTAGCTAAGTAAATCTAAGAGAATACTCCCTAACCGTCATATTCCCCTGCCTGAGGTTGATGAACTCAATAACTTTGGCTTCCCTCAGCTTTTGGAGAAAGAATCTGTCTAAGAAGGCTATGACAAATTCCTCTCACTCGATAGGGCCTATATCATCTAACCTCTTAGACTTCCACTATTTATACCAATTATGAGCAACATCCTGTAGCTGGTAGGAGGATAAATCAGCACTCTCAATAGAAGTAACACCCATGATGTCGATGACCTTCTGGACTTGGTCAATAAACCCCTGAAGGTCCTCATCAGACTTAGACCCATGGAAAAATGGAGGGTTTATTCGGGTGAAGTCCCAAAACCTAGCTGCTTTGGGAGTGGCCACTGGATTGGCTGGAATGATTGGTGGCCGTTAATTCTATGCAGCCATGGATTGAGCAAGTATGGTAAATGCGTCTCTAAACTCCGCATGGGAAACATGTTCACCCAAAGGATCTTTGGGCTGAGGAGCTGGTTGGTTTCTTCTCTTTGGGGCCATGGTCTGGAATAAGAGAAGAATGGATTAGACTGAGAGTTTAACTTGTGATTATGGTCACTAGTATGACATGAATAATGAAGAAAGGGGACTGTTCCTAAAACATCTTATAGCCTCTTGCACATAAATGTGGTGCGCAACACACCCATGTACAAGACTCTACTAGATGCGGCTTTCAGACTTCCTAGGACTCTATTGAACCTGGCTCTAATACCAAGTTTGTAATACCCTGATTCGCTGAACCGGAATGCTACATGGTGCCCATGACCCCGAGGGACCACAAGCTAACCCATGACTTATATCTGTACCTGTATACTGCAAATCATGATATAATAATACGGAATACATAGAACTGTAAGTCCATAAGGTTCAACTAAATACAATCATGTGGGTGAAAATGCCCAAAAGAACTCAATCTGAACGTAAATCTAAACATAAATCTGAAAGCCTCTAAACTATCTGAATAAAGAGTTGTAGCAACATGTCTCCAACTAACTTCGTAAAACTGAACTGAAGAAATAAATAAATGTATCAAATCATATTGTCCTCGAATCAATGAGGACTCACTGTGTCTCTGCGACTGGAATTCTACCGCTACTGCTGTGTTGGAGCTCGTGTCTTGGAACCTATGGTGTAACATGAAAAGAAAGCACCATAGCGCAAATGCGTCAATACAACTAGAGTACTGAGTATATATGGAAGGTAGGCTGAACATAAAGGGTTTCATGCATGAACAACACTGACTGGCTAATATGAACGTAGGAGTGCAAACACACATATATAGAAACTGGGACGGTGAATACATGATGACATGACCTGTAAGCTAATACATGGTTTACTGATAACTGTGATGACTGATACTGAAATAGATAACATGGATGACTATATCTGACAGTCTTGTATATATTGAAATCTGAAGAACACCCTGAGTTCTTTTACTAAGACTGATACTAAAATTATGGGAAGTAGTGTTTAACCGACATGCCTCATGTATGCCTTTATGGCTAAGCTGGGGTCCAATCTATACCCTGACTGAAGGGGTGTCAATACCGTACCACGGGTAAGGACAGCCTGTGAGTGACCCTTATCTGGCGGGTACGCAATGAGAACAGTGTGAACCCTAAACTGACGGGTTAAGCCACCTCATCAACCCTAATCTGACGGGTTAAGATGTCTCAACCTACTCTAGCTACATAGTTCTGGAACACAAGGATGACTACTAAGAATCACACCCTGAACTAGAGGGTGAGTTCCCATCCTTGGGTTCACTCGGTGCTAACCTCTACTCC
>NW_025834995.1:0-1594 GCF_002878395.1 Capsicum annuum
CCTCCATCTGACTTGGGGTGAGCAAAGTTGAAATTACCTGACCTTGCTCTCTTGTTCTGCCTCTTCCTAGTCTTAAACTTTTGCTTTTCTACTTGCTGGGCATGGGTCATGAGTCTTGCTAAGGTCATATCACCGATCAGCATTACAGACCTACACTCATTTACCACGCTATCATTGAACCCTGATACGAACTTGCTCATCTTAGCTCTATTGTCTGCAACCATATGAGGAGCATACCTGGCTAGCTAAGTAAATTTGAGAGAATACTCCCTAACCATCATATTCCCCTGCATGAGGTTGATGAACTCAAGAACTTTGGCTTTCTTCAGCTCTTGGGGAAAGAATCTGTTTTAGAAGGCCGTGACAAATTCCTCCCACTCGATAGGGCCTATATCATCTAACCTCTCAGACTTCCACTGTTTTTACCAATCATGAGCAACATCCTGTAACTGGTAGGTAGCTAACTCAGCACTCTCAATAGAAGTAACATCCATGATGTCAATGACCTTCTGTACTTGGTCAATGAACTCCTGAGGGTCCTCATCAGACTTAGACCAATGGAAAGATAGAGGGTTCATCCGGGTGAAGTCCCAAAACCTAGCTGCTTTGGGAGTGTCCACTGGATTGGCCGAAATGACTGGTAGCCATTCATTCTGTGTAGCCATGGACTGAGCAAGTGTGGTAAATGCAGCTCTAAACTCCGCATGGGAAACATGTTTGCCCAAAGGATCTTCGGGCTGAGGAGCTGGATGGTTTCTTCTCTTTGGGGCCATGGTCTGGAATAAGAGAAGAATGGATTAGACTGAGAGTTTAACTTGTGATTATGATCACTAGCATGACATGAATAATGAAGAAATGGGACTATTCCTAAAACATCTTATAGCCTCCCGCACATAAATGTGGCGTGCAACACACCCATGTACAAGACTCTACTAGATGTGGCTTTCAGACTTCCTAGGATTCTATTGAACCTTAGGCTTTGATACCAAGTTTGTAACACCCCGATTCGTTGAACCAAAATGCTACATGGTGCTCACGACCCCGAGGGACCATAAACTAATCCATGACTGATATCTCTACCTGTATACTGCAAATCATGATATAATAATATGGAATACATGGAACTGTAAGGCCATAAGGTTCAAATGAATACAATCATGTGGGTAAAAATACCCAAAATAACTCAATTTGAAAGCTAAGTCTGCACATAAATTTGAAAGCCTCTAAACTATCTGAATAAGGAGTTGAAGGAACATGTCTCCAACTAACTCCATAAAACTAAACTGAAGAAATAAATAAATGAATTAAATTATATTATCCTCAAATCGATGAGGACTCACTGTGTCTCTATGACTGGAATGCTACCGCTACTGCTGGGCTAGAGCTCGTGTCTCAAAACCTATGGTGTAACATGAAAAGAAAGCACCATAGCACAAATGCGTCAGTACAACTGGAGTACTGAGTATACGAGAAAGGTAGGCTGAACATAAAGGGTTTCATGCATGAACAACACTGACTAACTAATATGAATGTGGGAGTGCAAGCATACTGGGACCATGAATACGTGATAGCATGACCTGTAAGCTAATACATG
>NW_025834996.1:0-2762 GCF_002878395.1 Capsicum annuum
TAATCCATACCCAAGATGACATCAAAATCTACCATATCAAGGAAAATCAGGTCTACCCAAGTCTTATGCCCAACAAAAGTCACAACACAAGATTAGTACACTCAATCCACAACTAATGAGTCTCCTAAGGGGGTACATATACAGATAGGCACATCAAAACTCTCACAAGAAGGATCAAAATTCAAAGAAAAATATGCATACACACAGGAAAAAGTCAATCCCAAATCAAATAACACTAGATCTGATACAAATAGGGATAATACTTATGATGACAACATTGAAGGCCTCTTTCTTTTCCCTAGTAGGTATAATATTACACTGACCACGTAAACCACCCGATTGAGTAGCCCCAAGACCTCTACTACAGGCACCACTACCTATGCCTCTCGCACCCCTAGTAGAACCTCTACCTTTTATAATTGATATTGAAGTTGCTCTATAAGCATGGTAGAGACAGTCCTTGGCCAAATGGATAATCTCATCATTCACATAGCAAACCCTGTAGCCTGGCTTAATGGAAGAAGGTACAAATAGAATAGGGTAACCAATCAAAGCTGTTGAACCAGAAGACCCACTATCTAAACTCTACAAGGCGGCCTGTACTGGTGTACTATGATATCTACAAAATCCTCTAAAATCTCTACCTCAAGAAGTGTAATCTCTAAACTCACCTTGATGGCGTATCTTCTTTGTGCCTCCTTGAGATTCTCGAAGAATTGAATTAGTCATCTTAGCATGATAAATAATACTCTAAAATGATGCTCCATACACTGCCATCTGAGTCGTAGAAAGCTGAAGAGAAACATCCAACCCCTTTATAATCTTCTGAATCTTCTCGAACTCATGTGCAATACCAGTACAAAAATATCTAGACAAGGCATGGAAACATGCCTTATACTCTATAATAATAGTGGAGACTTTCTCTAAGCAATTAAATTTATCTCTCATCTGATCCCTTAAATTGAAACGCACAAACCTATCCAAAAAGGCCTCAGTAAACTAATCCCAAGTCATCTGGTGAACAAAGAGGTTAGCAACCATCAACTGACCTCTACCAATCTTTGGCTGCATCTCTCAATTGGTAAGTAATAAATGCAACCCCATGCGACTTGATCGAACAAAGATTATGCAACTTCTCATGATAATCCATCAATAACTAATAGGAATCCTTGCCTAGAAAATCTCTGAACCTAGGAGGACCCAAATGAGTAATCTTTGAAATATCTTCTGATCCTTAAAAGACAAAACTGTACTAAAAATATTAGGAGGCACAACAAATCTGGATGGTTGAGTCCCATCTAAGAATGTAACATGGAAAAATATTGAGCTCCAGATATTAAAAAACCATACTTGGATAAATGCATTGAAGGAGGTATAGTACTCAGATTCTATGGAGTATAATTGATCTGAGGTGGTTTTATGCACTTTCATATTGTTATGTTTTGAGGAGTTCTTAGGTGTTTAATGTGTTAATAATAATATAATTAAGCATATAAGTGTTTAAGTACTAAATTACAATGTTTATGGTGTCTTTCAAACAAGTTTGTACTTAAATTGGTAACTTATAGTTCAAACGAGAAAACTAGTTTTACTAGCTTGAGCTAGGTGTTGTTCTAGTCTATCTCGATGGATTATAACGTGCTTAGTAAGTTACTAAGGTTATTATTGTGTAATTATATGTGTAAAAACATGTTATAATGTTAAAGGGTCAATCGAATCAAGCCAAGAGTCAAAACAATAAGTTAAAGATTAATGTGGGCAAGCCTAATCTTAGCTTGAGTTTCTTGTTCACCGTTCTTGATATTGTGTTATTTTGAGCTGTAATTCGTGGTGTATGATGATATAGGATGCTTTTTGAGATGATAATAGTGATATATGGAGGATATAAAATATGTAAATTAAAGGTAAATGATACCACAAAGCTTTGGAGTGAAGGAAAAGTGCACAAATAATTTTAAATGTCAAAATGCAACGCCGCGACCCATACTTGACTTTACTAAGGGTTGTTTCACGACCCCTACTTGAATTTATAAGCCATTTATAAATTAACCCCACTCCACTTGGCCAACCAATGCGTGGCACCACCCATTCCACATACGGCCAAAAGCCTTCACCTATAAATAGGACTATTATACTCATTGTTAAATACCTTGGACATCTTGGAGGTTTAAAAAGGGGATTCTAAACACTTAAATTAGGTTTCATATCTCTTTAATTTTTTTTATAGATCATATCATGTATACAATAATCTTGATTACGATTATGTCTATTAGCGGTTAAACGCCCCTCTCGAAGTTAAGGCCAAGAACATGTTTGCTATTGCTTTAAATTGAGTTTTTTTGATTGATTATCATATTTGGTTGTTTATATATCCTTTTTATAACTAATTTAAGGAATATATAACCTTATAATATAATAATTGTTGACTTTGTGATCTTGAGAGGGGGAATTAGAAGATAGAACGTGGGGATAGATAGAGTAAAGTTCTTTTTCTTTTTTAAAATAAGGGATTTAAATTAGTGACTAGGACAGAGATATACTTAGAGGCCTTGCTTGGTTCACTACAGGATGAAATATAAATGCATTTATCTTAGTTCTCACATCCCCGCTCAACGATGTAGTTGTGGGTCTAAGTTAGATAGGTGATTAGTGGCTCGATAGACCATGATCATAGTATCAACCTCATGAATCAACAACCAAGATTAGTAATCTAATGAATAAAGTTCAAAAGCGTAGTATGATAGTTTGTAGTGCTTTAACCT
>NW_025834997.1:0-1072 GCF_002878395.1 Capsicum annuum
ACCATACCGCAAAATACCGAAATCAAACGTCAAAATAATGAATCATACCAAATTGATATGGTATAGTAATAGTATAATATTTTAAAAAACCAAATACCGAAATTACCATACCGAAGTTTCAAATACCATATCATATCATACCATGCCCACCCTTAAATTGTACACTAAACTCTTGTGGCTCGACCCTTTCCTGAATTAACCAAAAACTTTAGTATACCAGACTACCCTTTGTGTGGTGTGATCTCAAAGAGAGTAGGGAAAGGTATTATACCAATGGATTATCCTCTTAAATATCACCATAAGTACTCACCATTTCTAATCAGTACAACATTGAAACTTCAACCATACATTTAACAACAATATACCCAGTGTAATCCTACACGTGGGGTCTAAGAAGGGTAGAGCGTATGATTGAATGCAAACCTTACCCTTACCTCATATAACACTTTATTTTTAAGAGTTAAGCAAGAAAATATTGTTGGGTTCATAGAAGTGTGAATGAAAAATGGAGAAAAAATGGTGGAGAAGATGAAACACCAATTTGGAAAGTGTACTCTCAAAATTGGAAAGTTCACTAATTCTCCCACATTGGTGGGAGAAGGAAACTTTGGAGTGTTTGTAATGATGAATAGTTACTCCACATCATAAGTGAGGCAAGAAATAAGAGATGCCTCGCGCCGTCATCGTCGTCACTCGCTCGGCTTCGGATTTGGAAAATGATCGATAAAGGTATTATACCAATGGATTATCCACTTAAATATCACCATAAGTACTCACCATTTCTAATCATTACAACATTGAAAATTCAACTATACATTTAACAAGAATATACCCAGTGTAATCCTATACGTGGGGTCTAAGAAGGGTAGAGCGTATGATTTAACGCGGACCTTACCGTTACCTCATATAACACTTTGTTTTTAAGAGTCAAGCAAGAAAATATTGTTGGTTTCATAGAAATGTGAATGAAAAATGGAGAAAAAATGGTGGAGAAGAGGAGACACTAATTTGGAAAGTGTACTCCTAAAATTAGAAAGTTCACTAATTCTCCCACATTGGTGGGAGAATTAGT